>NC_092764.1:11157929-11458183 GCF_047496795.1 Chiloscyllium punctatum | reverse complement strand
CCTTACTGGTTAAAAATCTATATCTGCATTGACATTGGATATACTTAATGGACACCCCCTACAGCCCTGTGGTAAGAATTCCACAAACTCATTATCTTCTGAGAGAAGAAATTCCTCCTTATCTCTGACTTAAATGGATGACTTCTTGCTCTGAGGTTATGCCAACTGGTTTTAGACTGTCCCACAAGGGGAAACGGCCTTTCCACATCTACACTGAAGTCATAGAGTCATAGAGACGTGCAGCAAGGAAACAAACCCTTCTGTCCAATTCGCCCTTGCCAACCAGATATGCCAACCTAATCTAGTATCAGTTGCCAGCACCCAGTCCATATCCCTCCAACCCTTCCTATTCATATACCCATCCAAGTGCCTCTTAAATGTTGCAATTGTACTAGCCTCCACCACTTCCTCTGGCAGCTCATTCCACACACGTACCACACTCTGTGTGAAAAGGTTACCCCTTAGGTCTCTGTTATATCTTTCCCCTCTCACCCTGAACCTATGCCCTCCAGTTTTGGACTCCCTGATCCCAGCAAAAAGTCTTTGTCTATTTAAGCTATCCATGCCCCTTATGATTTTATAAACCTCCATTTCTGTTTTTCAGTGGCAGCAGCAACTCGAAAGGCGGGAGATTGCACCAGGGGCCTGCCGGGAGTGGTGAGTCACTGATTTGAGCTTTTACATTTGAAGTCAGAACAGAGGTTTCTGGGAAAGGAGGGACTTCTTATTTTTATTTCCATCCTGCTAGATACGTCAGTGTCTTCTCAACCCGATACCCTACCTTTGTAGGGCCTCCCAACCAACCACCTACTCTAACCTTAAAGACCCGGGACATATCAGGTAAGTGTCTCTTTTTTGCTTTGTGACTAGAGGACGAGCAGGGATGACAGTGCAGGGAGAGCAATGTCCCTCCTGCATGATGTTTGAGGTCAGGGACGCCATTAGTGTCCCATCCAAGTACATCTGCAGGAAGTGCACCCAACTCTCACTCCTTCAAGACTGTGTTAGGGAACTAGAGCGTGAGCTTAATGAACTTCAGACCATTCGGGAGGCAGAGGCTGTAATAGACAGGAGTTACAGGGAAGTAGTTACTCCTAGGCATGAAGAAAGCTGCGTGGCTGTTCGAAAGGGGAAAAAGACAGTGGAGGGATCCCCTGTGGTCGTTCCCCTGAAAAACATGTATACCATTTTCGATACTGTTGAGGGGGACGATTTAACAGGGGCAAGCAGTGGGGCCCAGGTCTCTGGCACAGAGCCTGTCCCTGTTGCACAGAAGGGAAGGACTGAAAGGAGGAGAGTGTTAGTCATTGGGGACTCAATAGTTAGAGGCTCAGATGCAAGTTTTGTTGGGAATGAACGAGACTCACGGTTGGTGTGTTGCCTCCCTGGTGCCAGGGTCCATGATGTCTCAGATCGTATCTTTGGGGTCCTGAAGGGAGAGGGTGACCAGCCTCAACTCGTTGTCCATGTAGGTACCAACGACATAGGTAGAAAGAAGGATAGGGATGTAAGGCAGGATTTCAGTGAGCTAGGGCGGAAGCTGAGAGCTAGAACAAACAGAGTTGTTATCTCTGGATTGTTACCCGTGCCACGTGATAGCGAGGCAAGGAATAGGGAGATATGTCAGCTGAACACGTGGCTGCAAGGATGGTGCAGGAGGGAGGGTTTCAGGTTCTTGGATAATTGGGGCTCATTCTGGGGAAGGTGGGACTTGTATAAACAGGACGGTCTTCACTTGAACCAGAGGGGTACTAATATCCTGGGTGGGAAATTTTCTGGTGCTATTCGGGTGGGTTTAAACTAGCTGAGCAGGGGGATGGGAACCGGAGGTGTAGTTGCAGTGCACAGGAGGATGAGAGTAGGAAGGACAGGGACAGGATTTCAGGGTCACAGGGATGTGATGGCAGACAGCAAACTGATTTGAAGTGTGTCTACTTCAACGCCAGAAGTATCCGAAATAAGGTAGGTGAGCTTGCAGCATGGATAGGTACCTGGGACTTCGATGTTGTGGCCATTTCAGAGACATGGATAGAGCAGGGTGAGGAATGGATGTCGCAGGTTCCAGCGTTTAGATCTTTCAATAAAAACAGGCATGGCGGTAAAAGAGGGGGAGGTGAGGCCTTGTTCGTCAAGGATAGTATAACGGTGGCTGAGAGAACTTTTGATGAAGACTCGTCTACTGAGGTAGTGTGGGCTGAGGTTAGAAACAGGAGAGGAGAGTTCACACTGCTTGGAGTTTTTTATAGGCCTCCACAGAGTTCCAGGGAGGTGGAAGAGAGGATTAGCAAAATTATTCTGGGTAGGAGTGAAAGGAACAGGGTGGTCATTATGGGGGACTTTAACTTCCCCAACATTGACTGGAAATGCTATAGCTCTAGTACATTGGATGGATCAATTTTTGTCCAATGTGTACAGGAAGGTTTCCTGACACAGTATGTCGAAGGGACGACAAGAGGGGAGGCCACACTGGATCTGGTGCTTGGTAATGAACCAAGTCAGGTGTTTGATTTAGTTGTAGGTGAGCACTTTGAAGAGAGTGAACATAATTCAGTTATGTTTAGTTTAGAGATGGAAAGAGATAGGTACATGCCACAGGTCAAGAGTTATCAATGGGTCAAGGGCAATTATAATGTGATTAGGCAAGAATTAGGATGCATAGAATGGGGTAGCAAAATTCAGGGGATGCAGACTATGGAAATGTGGAGCTGGTTTAAGGAACAGATATTGCGTGTCCTTGATAAGTATGTCCCTGTCACACATGGAGGAAGTGATAAGGTAAGGGAACCGTAGTTTACAACAGAAAATGCATCTCTTGTTACGAAGAAGAAGAAGGCTTATGTGTTGATGAGGCAAGATGGTATAGATGAGGCGATGGAGAGTTACGTATCAGCTAGGAAGGATTTAAAGAGAGAGTTAAGAAGAGCAAAGAGAGGACATGTACAGTCTTTAGCAAATAGAATAAAGGAGAATCCTAAAGCTTTCTATAGGTATGTGAGGAATAAAAGGATGATTAGGGTTGGAATGGGGCCAATCAAAGACAGAAGTGGGGAGTTGAGTGTGGACCCTGTGGAGATCGGAGAGGTACTAAATAAACATTTCTCATCGGTGTTCACTCAGGAAAAGGAGAATATTGTAGAGGAGAAGAATGAGGTATGAGATATTAGAATAGAAAGGATCGAGGTTAGTTACGAACAGATGTTATCAATACTAGAAGGAGTAAAAGTAGACAAGTCCCCTGGGCCGGATGGGATTTATCCGAGGATTCTCTGGGAAGTTAGGGAGGAGATAGCAGAGCCTTTGATTTTGATATTTGAGTCATCATTATCTACAAATTTAGTACCAGACGACTGGAGGATTGCAAATGTTGTGCCCTTGTTCAAGAAGGGCAGCAGATATGACCCAGGTAATTATAGACCAGTGAGCATTACTTCTGTTGTAGGAAAGGTTTTGGAAAGGATTATAAGAGATAAGATTTATAATCATCTAGCAAGCAACAATTTGATTTCAGATAGTCAAAGGCAGGTCATGTCTCACAAACCTTACTGAATTTTTTGAGAAGGTGAACAAGCATGTAGATGAGGCTAGTGCAGCTGACATGGTATACATGGACTTCAGTAAAGCCTTTGATAAGGTTCATCATGGTAGGCTGTTGGAGAAAATGCAGAGACATGGAATTGAGGGTGATTTACCAGTTTGGATTAGAAACTGGCTTTCTGAAAGAAGGCAGCGAGTGGTGGTTGATGGAAAATATTCAGCCTACAGTTCGGTTACTAGTGGTGTGTCACAAGGATCTGTTTTGGGATCACTGCTGTTTGTCATTTTTATAAATGACTTAGACACAGGCATAGATGAATTAAAAAATTTGCAGACAACACTAAAGTTGGTGGAGTAGTGGACAGTTTGGAAGAATGTTACAGGTTGCAGGGGGACTTGGATAAACTGCAGAATTGGGCTGAGAGGTAGCAAATGGAGTTCAATGTAGCTAAATGTGGGGTGATGCACTTTGCATAGAATAACAGGAAGGCAGACTACTGGGTCAATGAAAATATTATTGGTGGATGTGCATAGATCTCTGAAAGTTGCCACCCAGGTGGATAGTGCTGTTAAGAAGGCATACGATGTGTTAGGTTTCATTGGTAGAGGGATTGAGTTCCGGAACAGCAATATTCATGCTGCAACTATACAAAACATTGGTGCGGCTACACTTGGAATATTGTGTACAGTTCTGGTCGCCCCATTACTGGAAGGATGTGGAAGGATTGGAAAAGGTGCAGAGGACATTTACCAGGATGTTGCCTTGCCTGGAAGGAAGGTCTTATGAGGAAAGGCTGAGAGGCTTGGGTCTGTTCTCATTGGAAAGAAGAAGGCTAAGGGGGGGGGGGTTGATAGAGACATTGGATAGAGGATTAGATAGGGTAGACACTGAAAGACTTTTCCCTAGGATGATGACGTCAGCTTATACGAGAGGGCATAACTACAAATTGAGGGGTGATAGATTTAAGACAGATGCCAGAGGCAGGTTCTTTATGCAGAGTGTTAAGGGCGTGGAATGCCCTACCTGCTAATGTAGTCAACTCAGCCACATTAGGGAGATTTAAACCATCCTTTGATAAGTACATGGATGATTTTGGGATAGTGTAGGGGGACAAGCTGAGAATAGTTCATAGGTCAGTGCAACATCAAGGGCCGAAGGGCCTGTTTGGTGCTGTATTGTTCTATGTTTTATAAGGTCACCCCTCAGCCTCTGATGCTCCAGGGAAAACAGCCCCAGCCTGTTCAGCCACTCCCTATAGCTCAAATCCTCCAACCCTGGCAATATCCTTGTAAATCCTTTTTGAACCATTTAAAGTTTCACAACATCCTTCCAATAGGGAGGAGACCAGAATTGCATGCAATATTCCAAAAGGTGCAAAACAATGTCTGGTACAGCCACAATATGACCTCTGAACTCCTGTACTCAATACTCTTACCAATAAAGGAAAGCATGTCAAATGTTTTTTTCATTATCCTATCTAACTGTGACTCTAGTGTCAAAGAGCTATGAACCTGCACTCCAAGGTCTCTTTATTCAGCAACACTCCCTCGGACCTTACCATTAAGTGTGTATGTCCTGCTCTGATTTGCTTTTCCAAAATGCAGCACCTTGCATTTATCTAAATTAATCTCCATCTGCCACTCCTCAGCCGATCAAGATCCCATTGTAATCTGAGGTAACCTTCTTCACTGTCCAATACACCACCAATTTTGGTGTCATCTGCAAACTTACTAGCTATACCTCTTATGTTCACATCCAAATCATTTAGATCAATGATGAAAAGTAGTGGACCCATCACTGGACCCACCACTGGTCACAGTCTCCAGTTTGAAAAGCAACCTTCCATCAACACCTTCTGTCTTCTACATTTGAGGCAGTTCTGTATCCAAATGGCTAGTTCTCCTTGTATTCCATTAGATCTAAACTTGCTAACCCACCTCCTATGGGGAAGCTTTTTGAATGTCTTACTAAAGTCCATATAGATCCCGTCCACCACTCTGCCCTCATCAATCCTCTTTGTTTCTTCTTCAAAAAACTCAATCATGTTTGTGAGACATGATTTCCCATGCATAAAGCCATGTTGACTATTCCGAACCGGTCCTTGCCTTTCCAAATACATGTACATCCTGTCCCTCAGGATTCCCTCCAACAACTTGCCCACCACTGAGGTCAGGCTCACCAGTCTATAGTTCCCTGGCTTGTCCTTATCACTCTTCTTAAACAGTGACACCACATTAGCTAACCTCCAGTCTTCTGACACCTCACCTGTAACTATCGATGATACAGATATCTCAGCAAGGGGCCCAGCAATCACTTCCCTTGTTTGCAACAGATTTTGAGGATACAACTGATCACGTGCTGGGATTTATCCACTTTTATGCTTTTCAAGACATCCAGCATCTCCTCCACTGTAATATGGACATTTTTCAAGATGTCACCATCTATTTCCCCACATTCTACATCTTCCATTTCCTCTTCCACAGTAAACACTGATGCAAAATGTTCTTTTAGGATCTCCCCCAATTTCTGCAGCTCCACACAAAGGCTGCCTTGCTGATCTTTGAGGGGCCCTATTCTCTCCCTAGTTACCCTTTTGCCCTTAATGCATTTGTAAAAACCCTTTGGATTCTCCTTAACTCTATTTGCCAAAGCTATCTCATGTCTCCTTTTTGCCCTCCTGATTTCCCTCTTAATTATACTCCCACTGCCTTTATACCCTTCGAAGGGTTCACTCAATCTCTCCTGTGTCTCCCTGCCATATGCTTTCTTCATTTTCTTAACAAAACCCTCAATTTCTTTAGTCATCCAGCATTCTCTATACCTACCAGCCTTCCCTTTCACTCCAACAGGAATATATTGTCTCTGGACTCTTGATTCTGAAGGCTTCCCATTTTCCAGCCATCCCTTTACCTGCAAACATCTGTGCCATTGAACTTTTGAAAACTCTAGCCTAATAATGTCAAAATTAGTCTTCTCCAATTTAGAACATCAACTTTTAGATCTGGTCTATCCTTTCCATCACTATTTTAAAATAATAAAGTTATGGTCGCTGGTCGTAAAGTGCTTCCTCGTTGACATCTCAGTCACCTGCCATGCCTTATTTCCTAAGAGTAGGTCAGGTTTTGCACCTTTCTAGTAGGTACATCCACACACTGAAACAGAAAATTTTCTTGTACACACTTAACAAATTCCTCTCCATCTAAACCCTTAAAACTATGGCAGACCCAGTCTATATTTGGAAAGTTAATTCCCCTACCATAACCACCCCAATATTCTTACAGGTAGCTGCGATCTCCTTACAAATTTCTTTCTCAATTTCCTGCTGACTATTTAGGGGGTCTATAAAACAGTCCGAATAAGGTGATCATCCCTTTCTTATTTCTCAGTTCCACCCAAATAACTTCCCTGGATGTATTTCCGGGAATATTCTCCATCAGTACAGCTATAACGCTATCCCTTATCAAAATTGCCACTCCTCCTCTTCTCCTGCCTCACTTTCTATCCTTCCTGTAGCACTTGTATCCTGGAACATTAAGTTGCCAGTCCTGCCCATCCCTGAGCCATGTTTCTGTAATTGCTATGATATCCAGGTTCCTAACCATGCTCTGAGTTCATCTGCCTTCCCTGTTAGGCCTCTTCCATTGAAATAAATGCAGTTTAATTTATCAGTCCTATCTTGTTTTCTGCTTTGTCCCTGCCTGCCCTGACTGTTTGACTCACTTCTTTTATCAACTGTATCAGTTTCAGATTGATATCTTTCCTCACTATTTCCCTGGGTCCCCCCCAACCTTATTAGTTTAAATCCTTTTGAGCAGCTCGAGCAAATCTCCCAGCCAGTATATTAGTCTCCTTCCAATTCAGGTGCAATTCATCTTTCTTGTCCAGGTCACTTCTACCCTAGAAGAGATTCCAATGATCCAAAAATGTGAATCCTTCTCCCCTGCGCCAGCACTTCAGCCATACATTCATCTGTTGTATCCTACTGTTCCTACCTCACAAGCTCGTAGCACCGGGAGTAATCCAGATATTACTATTCTCAAGGACCTTTATTTTAAATTCCTGCCTAACTCTCCATATTCTTCCTTCAAAATGTATCCTTTTCCCTTCTTTTGTCGTTGGTTCCAATGTATACAATGACCTCCTGCTGGGCCATGTTCCCCTTGGGAACATTCTGCACCCTTTCTGAGACATCCTTGATCCTGGCACCAGGGAGGAAACACACCATTCTGATTTTTCGCTGCTGGCCCCAGAAATGTCTGTCTGTGCCTCTGACTGGAGAGTCCCTGAACACAATCGATCTCTTGGAACCTGACGATCCCCTCATTGCATTAGAGCCAGTCTCGATACCAGAAACTGGGCTGTTCGTGCTGCATTCCCCTGAGAATCCATCACTCCCTACATTATCCAAAACATCTTAGATTAGATTAGATTAGATTACTTACAGTGTGGAAACAGGCCCTTCGGCCCAACAAGTCCACACCGGCCCGCCGAAGCGCAACCCACCCATACCCCTACATCTACCCCTTACCTAACACTATGGGCAATTTAGCATGGCCAATTCACCTGACCTGCACATCTTTGGACTGTGGGAGGAAACCGGAGCACCCAGAGGAAACCCACGCAGACACGGGGAGAATGTGAAAACTCCACACAGTCAGTCGCCTGAGGCAGGAATCGAACCCAGGTCTCTGGTGCTGTGAGGCAGCAGTGCTAACCACTGTGCCACCGTGCCGCCCAATTTACTTATTTGAAATGGGGAGAACCACAGAAGACACCCCTAAAAATCTTTTATGTTTCAATTGTGTCACCTTTCATACTTGTAGACCCTAACAATAACAGGCCCAATCTGTTTTATCCTTCCACGTAAGACAGTCCCTGGTATCAGTCCCTCTCCCACTGCAACTCCCAGGTCATTTCCTTTGCCCTGAAGCTCTTCAACCATGTCCTGAAACAAACTCACTCTTCTTTTCCACCTATCCACTCCACCCTCCCCCCCACCGACCTATTACCTTCATCCCCTCCCCCCACTCATCTATTGTACTCTCTGCTACTTTCTCCCCACCCCCACCCTCCTCTCACTTATCTCTCCACCCTTCAGGCTCTCTGCCTGTAACCCTGATGAAGGGCTTTTGCCCGAAACGTCGATTTTACTGCTCCTCGGATGCTTCCTGAACTGCTGTGCTCTTCCAGCACCACTAATCCTGAATCCAGTCCCTGGTATCAGTCTAGTGAACCTTTTCTGGGCTGGGGGCCAAACCTTTTCACCTGATGGGTGCACTATACAGTTTTAGTAAGACCTCACAATAGTTATAACCCAAGCTCTTTGAAATAAAGACCAACATTAAATTTGCCTTCTCTATTACCTTCTGAGTTTTGATACAAGTTTTTTTTTAATGTGAATTAAGGATGGGGACTCCCAAATCTTCTCTGCCCTGAAGATCTCTGCAGTCTTTCTCCAATTAAAAAAAACATTCAACTCCTCGATTTGTCCGTGCAAATGTATAATCTCACATTTTCCCATGTTTTATATCCCATATGCCAAGCTTTTTGCTCCACTTGCCTAACCTGCCTATATCCCTCTGAAAACTCTTTGCGTCATCCTCAACACTTGCCTCCCAAATATTTTTGTGTCATCTACAAACCTTCATCCATCAGTGACAGAGTGGCATCAAACAATATATCACTTTGGATGTTTACCACAAGCAAGATGCTGACCATAACCAATCAGTCCATGCTAGCAAATCTCACAACACAATGTTCAATATGAGGTGTGATTCTACAATTGGTTAAACTTTGCTAGCTAATCCTGAAAGTTCTAAGAATTTGTATTGTCAGTCAGGTTCACAGTGTGGTGCGCTCTGTGTTCTGGCAAAGAATCAGTCCCTTGTGGATTGGAAGATCATGTACATAAAGTGCGCTTGTTTCAAAATAAATAAAATAAGTGACCATCAGTTAATTTCCCAGGTCAATTCCTTGATCAACCAGAGTTAACCACCTTGGTTAAAGGTTTTAACAAAACTTTACAGTTAGCTGTCAATCATCATAACCTTGTGCAATATACCTGGCATTACCTCGGTTAATCAGCATCCTCTTGCCAACCAGTGAGCACCCTCCATGCATACAGTATTAATGTTGTTGCTTGCCTTAAATTGGTTTTCTTGCAAATTGCCTTGATGAGCACAAGATGAGTAGCATTGACAAAGTGTATTTTGCTTTCAGTAATATTCAGGTTTTGTTCAATCAAACATCACTTCTGTGATGTTCAAAAATTATGTCTGGGCCAGGAAGCAAAGGAAAACTTTATTGCTCCTTTTGGAAATAGTCCTTCAGATTTTAAAAAAATCATAAAGAGAGTCATCAGGGTATTTCCTTAATGCCCCTTTATGAGATAACAGTTCCACCAGTCCTTTTTGCCCACAGTATTACATCCCAGATTATCAATTCAAAATAACTGGAGTTAGACTTGAACCCTTGTACACAGGTCTCAGAACGGTTACCATTGAACTGTGACTCCATGCAACAAGAACAGAATGGGCACTCAAAGTTAATGGAGCCCTGAGTGACAATGTTAGTTATATGAGTTGAAATAATTTAAGGCAAAAAGAAATGTTGATAAGATACAAAAAATGTTATGGTTAACCTTTGCTTTGGAGACATCCCAAACACTGGGGAGCTGTGATATTGATATAAGACAGCGTGCAAGTAAAAAGAGCAGTTCCTTGGAAGCTAAGAAATCATGCTTTTGAAGCTGACCTGGGACAGGATTAACATGAAGAAAAACATCAACAGAAACAGTGTTATTCTGTCATCTTTCACTTTCACATCAAACTATCATACTAAAAGCATTGTAGATCAGGAACAAAATCAATGTGCTTCATACTATTTCAAAGATATTGAATATTTTATCTATCTCAGCTGCAAAGTCAGCAACTGAGGAGAGTTCACAAGACGTTCTATGTTGTCTGCATTCATTCTCTTCAGTGATAATTCTCTAGCATAACCAAATGCAGAGTAAATTAAAGGAATGAGTTGTCAACTATGTTCTACTAATCATGAGAAAATTTTAGGGAGAAAGACTTTTATGATACTGATCATGTCTGAAGAATGTTCCAAGCATTTTGTAATGAACTACTTTGGAAGTGCAGTCACTGTTGGAATTCAGGAAGCATCGTCATCAATTTGAAAACACAAACGAGTTGACAATGTCCAGATACTGGAGTGATCTTAGCTGCAGAAGAAATATCAGCCAATTACAACTTCCCTCCTTTCCTTCAAAAAGCCCTGCACAATTTCTGCAATCACTTGAGAGGCCAGAGGGAACCCAGTTTTAACATGTCTTACAAAAGTTAACAACTCCAATAGTGACAGCCTTAATCTCAGGAGTGGGAACCTGAGCTAATAAAATTACTCATTGATCAACAGATATTACCTGAGAGCGGGTTTGATAGTTGCATTGGAAGGAGGGTTGGTTTGCAATTCCAAGTAAGGCCAACAGGTTCATTTCCTGCATTGACTAAGCCTGCTATGTAGGCCCTGCCTTCTTTACCTTATCTGAGATGTCGTTCAACTCAGTATCATCAGTATCTCTTTCTATCACACGAGGGAGAGGTAAGGTAACTTGCACTAGAGTGGAGAGCTTGGCAGCCAAGACGTTATGAGAAGAGGGATGTGGAAATGCCATGCTATCTTCATTTCCCAATGGAACCATCTAAAGGCAAGGATACTCTTTCAGAATGGCAGAGGAATTGAAGGTGTCCCTGTTGAGATGCAAACTGCTTTATCAGACAATTTTTATGAATTTAAAATTAAATGCTATGTCAACTTCCAATTTACCTCTGCTAATGCATAAATAAATTGCTGAACATTAATAAATCTAATACAGTTTTAGAAAGACACAGTGCATTTAGCTTTGTCCTCAGTAGCATTTTTGAAAAGGGAAAATGCATTTTTAAGATCAATAAGAGTGCTGGGATGAGCGGCTATCATGACATATATGAAAAGGTCAGCTATTGATTTAGAGCAGCTTTCTTTATCTCAATCCTGAAAAGGCCATTCTGCCCCACAACTGAGCATTGTTTGCTGTGCTGAAGAAAACAGATGTGAAACCATATCATTGCTTTGGATCTGAAAGAAACAAAAGGCTGAATTTTCAGATTTTCAGACAAAGTGTGCTTTCTTTCCCTGAGTGAGATCCATGCTGCCTGACCCACCATGGCTTTTGGTGACTTATCTTACACAATCTACCATTCCTCATCCCATTTCTCATGCTCTACAGTGTCTGTCATGTTGAATCACCTCTTGATGATGTTCAGCAGCAGCAGCATTGCGTGCTATCTACAAAATGCGTCACTTTTGAAACCTGTAACCACTTCCATCTAGAAGGACAAGAGCAGCAGATCCCTGGGAACACCACTACCTACAAATTCCCCTCCAAGCCATTCACCATCCTCACTTGAAAATATTTTGCTGTTCCTTCAGTGTTGCTGAGTTAGAATCCTGAAATTGCCTCACTGAGGGCATTGTGGGTCAATCTACAGAACGTGCGGACTGCAACGGGTCAAGAAAGCAGCTCACCACCAAGGGCAACTAGGGATGGGCAATAAATGCTGGTCGAGCCAGTGATATCCACATCCCATGAATGAATGAGAAACAATTTAAAAGGAAGAGAAGTGAAAGTACTACATAGGATCATATCTACACAGAAACATGGAAATAGGAAAAAGGGTACGCCATTCAGCCCTTTGAGTCCCTTACAGCAAAAACTATATCAGCTATAGCTGAAACAAAAGTAGTAATTGCTGGAAACGCTCAGCAGTTCTGGCAGCATCAGTGGAGAAAGAATCAGTGTTAATGTTTCAGGTTGAGTGACCCTTCCTCAGAACCTATAGCTGACCTTTACTGAAGTCACATTGACCTTTTGTAGGAAATACAAGGTTTATATAAATACTAGGTTAGGCGGTTTAGCAGGAGTCTTGCAAATATTTTCCCATCAATGTACAATAGGGAGAGCCCTTGATGGTCATCACATATTCAACAAGTTGTCTCTCTTATGCAAAGGTCAGTAACTGGTACAATTTTGATTTCGTGAGGAATGGCTTACTGATTGCACATTATCTGAAATAACTTGGTGAGTCTGTCACTGGGTATTGTGCCTCCTGTCTTGTCTATGTACCAGCTGGTATTCAATTTGAAATCAGTATTGAATAATGATAGTAAAATTTACTGAACAATACTGCAAGCTTAGTACAGCAGTCTCTTCTGAAGCAATGAAAATTTTCCATTCTCAGCCCAGCAATTGTGTGGCTCATATGAGAGGTGTCTTCAATATATCGTCAATTAATGTGACATTTCATAAAATTATAAACTCATAAAATGAATACTGGACAATAGGATGCTGTTCAGCCTGTTGAGCCTGTGTCATTGCTCTGTAAGAGCAATTAGTCTGCCTTTCTCCCTTTGGCCCCTTGATATTTTCTTTCCCTTTCAGGAGCTTAACCAATTCCATACTGAAAACAATGATTGATTAAATCCACCACCAATGTTGTTTTCCTTCTCCTAATCACTTAAATCTGTGTTCTCTACAGGTATTCAATAAGAACAGTTCTATCTGTTCTGTCTAGATTCCTCATAATTTTAAACATTTTGACCAAATATGCCCTCAACTTCTTCCCAGCCATGTTATTTATGCAGATCTATTTGCTTTGTTTAGTCATAGAATCCTTACAGTGTGGAAGTAGACCATTTGGCCCAGTCAATCCACAATGACCCTCTGAAGAGTATCCCCACCAACCCTCCATTGGAAAAAAAAGTCTAAAATCCAGCGTTTACACCAGGGGATTCTCAATCCCAAAAGTAAAAGAAGCCACACTTCCTTTTGTTTTTGCCTCTATTCAATTTTGTTGAACAAAATGCAAAATGTAACCTTACATTTCCCATGGCTAATCCACCTAAGCCTGCACACCCCTGGGCACTATGGGCAACTTACCACAGCCAATCTATCTAACCTTGGACTGTGGGAGGAGACCCACGCAGATGTGGGGAGAATGTGCAAACTCCACACAGTCATCCGAGGGTGGAATGAAATCCGGGTCCCTGGCACTGCAAGGCAGCAGTGCCAACCACTGTGCTATCTGTCTTGTTTAGCTTGTCTGTCTTACTTGTTAATTAATGTGTATGTGTTTAAAGAGGATAAAGCTTTAAGTATCAAGTCCATTATCTTCCTATCCATAATTAATAATACATTTTTGCCTCTTCTTGAAGGGTAAGTTTGTTTACAATAAATTAGTTCTGTATTCTTGTTTATTGATGAAACCGGGTGTGATTTTATTTGATATCAGCTAGAAGTCAATGTCAGATATTAACCATCCCAGTGATTCAGTTATTCATGCATTCATGATGACTTGTGGAAGAATAAGGCTTGATTTCCGATTCACTCTCCTCATCAGGGCTGCAAAAAAGGTTTCAGGAAACCTTTTTTTTAGATTAGATGATTCCCTACAGTTTGGAAACAGGCCCTTCAGCCCAACAAGTCCACACCGGCCCTCCGAAGAACAACCCACCCGGTCCCATTTCCCTCTGACTAATATACCTAACACTACGGGCAATTTAGCATGGCCAATTCACCTAACCTGCACATCTTTGGACGGTGGGAGGAAACCAGAGCACCCGGAGGAAAACCACGCAGACACGGGGAGAATATGCAAACTCCACACAGTCACCCGAGGCTGGAATTCTTCCCGCTATTTATATCCCAACTTAACTAACAGCTACAATCTCTCCATACAATTGGAGTTTTGCAGACTGAACTTTTTCAGGCGCTTTGAATGAGTTTCCAAGTCAAATGATGATTAAACTGGCCAGAAAAGACCTGAACCCAGCATTTTCTAGAAAAGTAGCTGAGGTCAGCAGAAGACTATCCGAGCAACCCAAAACTGATGTAGAAATCAGGTTTGCTGGGCACTAAACGTATAATTCTAAATGGAATGAAACTTGACCCAATAGTATTATGCTTTGAACTGCTTTTGGGGTCCTTTCTGAATATTTTTTCCCCTGTTTAATTATGCAATTAACTGTGAAAAATTTGAACTATTCTGCAGACCTAATTTTTTAATTTTACATTTAATGTGACATCACAAAACTTTGGATGCCAATGTATTCATAGTGATTGTAATTAGAAAAAAAATCCAAAATACAGGATTTACACCCAGACTATCCTTGGTCCCAAAAGTAGATAAAGTGACACTTCCTTCTTTTTTGCCTCTATTTCATTTTGTTTACACAAAGTTTAGGCTAATCAATTTGTGGAGGGTAGGTGCTTCTAAAGACACAAGATTAGAGTGGTGCTGAAGAAGCACAGCAGGTCAGGCAGCAACTGAGGAGCAGGACAATCGATGTTTCAGGCAAAAGCCCTTCCTGATGAAGGGCTTTTGCCCGAAACATCGATTTCCTTGCTCCTCAGATGCTGCCTGACCTACTTTTCCAGCACCACTCTAATCTTGACTCTAATCTCCAGCATCTGCAGTACGCGCTTCTACTTCTATGAACACCACTAGCTTGCCCATCTCTAGTTTCTCTGAGCAGTTTGAGTCAATGTGTGGCTTTCCAAACTATTTCTGAAGGCAGTTAAGAAAGAACTATGCTGAGGTAAGACAATAGTGACATACATAAAATGCAAGCAGAAACAAGTCATCTGCACAGCTTACCTCTACCAGTGTTAACATTCCGTACAAACCTACTCACATTTAACTTCAACTAACTCCAATAACATGCCCTGAGGTGACCCTCAGGGCAGGGATGGGAAGGAAATTCCTGTATGTTAATCACAGCTTGTGTGGGAATTGAAACCATACTAATGGTAGCACTCTGCATTGTAAACTGGATTTAAGCTAATCAAAACCTTTGCATTTGATGACCCACTATTAGAGTTCCTCAGCTCTATTTTTTTTCTCATGGATTTGTCCAGTTTCTCCTAAAACGCATCTGTGTTATTCAACTCAACTGGCAGAAGTGGTGGGATAGTGATAGAGCTGTCATGTGACTGTGTTAGTAACTCAAAACCTCAGGCTAATGTTCTGGCGACATGGATTCAAACCCCATCATAGTAGATGAGTCCAATTTGAGTTCAATAAAAATTTGAAATTAAAACAGAAAAAAAGACAAGAGCCTAATTGTGACCATATAACCACAAACAATAGTCACCAAAAACCCATCTGGTTCACTAATGCTCTTTAGGGAAGAAATTCTGCCATGCTTTCCTGGTTTGGCTAACATGGGACATCTATATAATGTTGTCGACTCTTGACTGCCCTTGGGATGAGCAATAAATGGTAGCCACCTTTGATGCCAACACTTTCTGGGATGAGTAAAAATGAAGTTATTGGTTATGGTAACAATATGCATTCAACTACTTTCTGAGGACACATAGGACACAAACGGGAGAATCAACATTTCTGCCATTCCGGATGAAGGGCTTTTGCACTTAATACAAGGCTGTTGAGATGTCGATTCTCCTGTTCCTTGGATGCTGCCTGACTTGCTGTGTTTTTCCCTCACCACACTCTCAACTCAGGTTAGATCATCATCAGTAATCTCTTTAGTTGGACTACAGCAATTTTATCTTTATCAAATACTGCTATCTGTTGCATCATTGTCTGAAGAACGCTCTCTTCATGTGATTGTCGTCAACTTTATTGAGTCGCACCATCATGATTTACATAAATCTCTTTATATCAAAAGGAACTCTAAGCACAACTTGAAATGGACTCACAAAACACTAATTTCAAGGATGACTCAGGATTGTACAATGCCTCCTTTCATTGAAAGAATAAAGAAAGAAATGGCAATACAGAAATTTGACTGAATTTACTCTTGTCAGATGTAGAAGGAAAAGTTGCTTAGCTCGCCTTATTGGTTACATGGTTGGAGTTTTCAATAGTGAACTTAAACGATGAATTCTGTTTACACTTCAGCCTAGAATGGAGGGATATTGCAATCGAGTCTGTCGTGTTATATAAGAGTGTTGCACATGGCTGTATAGTTTTAATGTAGGAATATTGCATGAAACAGTTTTGTTTTAGATTAGATTAGATTAGATTACTTACAGTGTGGAAACAGGCCCTTCGGCCCAACAAGTCCACACCGCCCCGCCGAAGCATAACCCACCCATACCCTTACATCTACATTTACCCCTTACCTAACACTATGGGCAATTTAGCATGGCCAATTCACCTGGACTGCACATCTTTGGACTGTGGGAGGAAACCGGAGCACCCGGAGGAAACCCACGCAGACACGGGGAGAACGTGCAAACTCCACACAGTCAGTCGCCTGAGGCGGGAATTGAGTTTTGCATTGGATAGTTTTGCTTTAATGCAAACGTGTTACATTTGGCTGTATAGTTTGAATCTAATATTTTTTCTTTAAATATTCCATCCACCACGTCCCTCTCTGATGCCTGTTGAATTTGTTTGTCCATTTTCATGTGACCTGATTGCTAGACATTTCCATGTTATTAATTTGATTATTTCACCCGTGTATGAATTTTTGAAGTAATTTACATTGCAATTCAGGTTTTGGCCTGTGAAACCATTTCCTGATAAAAATACCAAAATACCATCATTGTAATTATGATAGAAACTGGGCCACACAATGGATGCACAAACTTATTCATTCTGTCAGTGCCCCTAGAATTATTTCATTTTTGCACAGTTCTCACGGATGCAGACACTAACACAATGGGCCAAACAATCTCCTTTTGTTCTGTATCAGTCAATAAGGTTGGCAAAATGATTCTGACCTTCGTGTGGAGACTGCACTGCCTTGGTTTTCATCATGGGTATGATAACCTCGTCCATGCACACTTCCTCCTCTCTGTTTTGTTGTTCGTTGCTTATCGAATGCAACATCTGTTGAACTGATAGCCAGCTTACAAATACAATAATGATAGCAATTGAAACATAGAAGAAAAGGCTTTTCTTTTCAGTGGGGTGATATGCATAAGAAAAGACCATTGTGATAGTCCAGTGATCGCAGATGTTCATTGCTCAATCAAAGGCTGCATTTGAAGCTGGAAACAGATTAATACAAGGCTTTTGAGGTGTAAGTGCTATGGGTCTGATCTACATTGTGAACGCCAAATGATCCTGTTAAAAAAAAGGTTAATTGTGGACAACATTCCGAGGACATTCACCACCCCTCCCAGCAGCATTTTGGACTTTATTAAGAAGAGGTTAATCAACCAATAGAACAAGGATATATGGGCCCAGCAATCCTGAGCATCACTGGAACAGATTCTACTGTTGATCACCCTCTTTAAGGTTACCAATTCACCTTTCAAAAATTTCTCCCACCAAAATTTAATTCTGTCTTTTCTGTCGGAGGAAACTGGGGAGAAATCTGATCAGTGCAGGAATCATTGAGTCGCAACAATGTGGATGGAGACCATGTGGCCCATCCAAAGAACATCTCATGCAGATTCAACCCCATTGCTGTTACTCTGCATTTGCCATAGCCAAACCACTTAACTTGCACATTTTTGGACTGTGGGAGGAAACTGGAGCACCCAATGGAAACCCACGCAGAAGCAGGAAGAAAGTACAAACTCCACAGAGACAGTTGCCGAGGCTGGAATCGAGCCTGAGTCCCTGGCACTGTGAGGCAGCAATGCTAACCACTGAGCCACTGACTTTTTTCATGCCCCCTTCTCTGCAGCACTTTCCTATATATTTCAGGAGTTAAACTTTTTAATAGCCCCAAAGTTACTTTGCCAGCGACTGAAGGAAACCAAAAAGAGACCAGGCTGTTATGTAACAAGATGAGTGCTGAGCGAATATTCGGGTGAGGTAAGGCTGGGCTGAGGGGAGAGGTGGGGAGAGGAGTCAACTCATTTTGATTCTTCAGATGGAAGGCTTTGAGGTCGAAGAGTTGGAGAAGTGCTGGGTTGCTTTGGAGAAAGTGAGGAGTAGGTGTGGGATCTGGGGGAGGATGGGTTAGTGCATTGTTGGGTGTCAGGTTGGTTTGGGGTGACTTAGTTATGGGATCTGGGCAGGGGGTCAGTCCAGTAGAGAGTACTGTGTCAGGTTGATTTTAGGTCAGGGGGCATGTTGGCTGTAATGGGCTTGGCTAGCTGGGTGATCATGTGACACTTGTGGATTTGGGTTGGAGGTGTTTAACAGGGTTCAGGGAAATCAGGGAGGGGGTGGTGACAGAGCTGGGCGTTGGGGGCTGTGAGGAAGTTTGATGCCAGGCTGGTGGAGAGAGTGAGGTTGTGAAAGATTGTGTCAATAGGTGACAGAAGGGTGGTGAGGGAGCTATCTAATATTTGGGTCATAGGCATAAGTGTCAGGTCCTGCCATGTTGGATTTTGTCAACTTGAAGTGATGAATGTCAGATTCTGTTGGGTCTGCTCTGTGACAATAGAGAGTTGGTAATAAGATCCACTGGGATTGGGTCAGGGCAGCTCAGGTGAGTTCTAAAAAACACAAAAATTGCTGGAAAAACTCAGCAAATCTGGTCACATTTGTGGGGAGAAAGAGGAGTTAACATTTTGAGGCTGGTGACTCTACTGCTCCTTGGATGCTGCCTGACGTGCTGTGCTTTTCCAGCACCACACTTTCAGCTGGTGACTCTACATCAAGGGTGTCAGGGATTGGGGATGCTGTTTGGATGTCAGTGGGAGTTTGGAGCCATCAGATAACAGTTATTCTCGAGTTATTGAATCTATGAAATCTTCCAGAAATCTTTATTGTAAATGTCTGTCATGGCTGAGTCATTAATTGCACTCAAGGCTGAGATAGACAGATTTTTAATCATAAAAGGGAATCAAAGATTATGGGGAAAAGACAGGAAAGCCAATCTGAGGATTATCAGACCAGGACAATCTCATTGAATGGCCTTATTCTACTGTTGTGTCTTAAGTTATTATAGTACATACTTAAGGTATTATAGTACATACGAAAGATATTATAGTATATCCTTAGGGTATTATAATACATACAAAAGATGTTATAGTGTATACTTAAGGTATTGTAGTACATATGGAAGATATTATAGTAAATACTTAAAGTATTATAGTACATACGAAATATATTATAGTATCAGACTGGAGGCCTGTGACCAGTGGAGTGCCACAAGGATCGGTGCTGGGCCCTTTACTTTTTGTCATTTATATAAATGATTTGGATGCGAGCATAAGAGGTACAGTTAGTAAGTTTGCAGATGACACCAAAATTGGAGGTGTAGTGGACAGAGAAGAGGGTTGCCTCAGATTACAACAGGATGGGCTGAGAAGTGGCAGATGGAGTTTAATTCAGATAAATGCGAGGTGCTGCATTTTGGGAAAGCAAATCTTAGCAGGACTTATACACTTAATGGTAAGGTCCTAGGGAGTGTTGCTGAACAAAGAGACCTTGGAGTGCAGGTTCACAGCTCCTTGAAAGTGGAGTCGCAGGTAGATAGGATGGTGAAGAAGGTGTTTGGTACGCTTTCCTTTATTGGTCAGAGTATTGAGTACAGGAGTTGGGAGGTCATGTTGCGGCTGTACAGGAAATTGGTTAGGCCACTGTTGGAATATTGCATGCAATTCTTGTCTCCTTCCTATCGGAAAGATGTTGTGAAACTTGAAAGGGTTCAGAAAAGATTTACAAGAATGTTGCCAGGGTTGGAGGATCTGAGCTACAGGGAGAGGTTGAATAGGCTGGGGCTGTTTTCCCTGGACCGTCGGAGGCTGAGGGGTGACCTTATAGAGGTTTACAAAATTATGAGGGGCATGGATAAGATAAATAGGCAAAGTCTTTTCCCTGGGGTCGGGGAGTCCAGAACTAGAGGGCATAGGTTTAGGGTGAGAGGGGAAAGTTATAAAAGAAACCAAGGGGCAACTTTTTCAAGCAGAGGGTGGTACGTGTATGGAATGAGCTGCCAGAGGATGTGGTGAAGGCTGGTACAATTGCAACATTTAAGAGGCATTTGGATGGGTGTATAAATAGGAAGGGTTTGGAGGGATATGGGCCGGGTGCTGGCAGGTGGGACTAGATTGGGTTGGGATATCTGGTCGGAATGGACAGGTTGGACAGAAGGTTCTGTTTCCATGCTGTACATCTCTATGACTCTATGACTCTATGTATTTAAGGTATTATAGTGCATACTAAAGCCTTTAACGTTCCCAGAAAACAGTTGAACTTTAAGTGAATTGGAACCTCCAGGTTTCTCCAACTTTAATGGATTTGTCCAAAAGGTCCCATGTCCAAAGGAATTACTTGTCAGGATTTTCAATCACTTGTAAGGATTCTCTCGGAGTTAGCTGTGCCAGGAATTCTGTCTGGTTCTTGCACACAACTCCTATCTATGCTACAGAAACAACCCTCTTGCCAGTGGAATATCTGGGCCAATGTTTACTGTCTTGCCACTGAAATTCCAAATTATTAGATCTCATCTCTTGAAGTATCAATAAATTTCTGGGATCAACTCATTGAGATGTAACTGAACAACAGAGCAGGCTGGAGAAACTAAAGGACACCAATCTCTCCAGGTTGTTCCGGTAGTTCCAAAACCAGAAAGAGCTCACTTTTTATTTGTATCATCGATAGTCACAGGTGAGGTGCCGGAAGACTGGGGGTTGGCTAACGTGGTGCCACTGTTTAAGAAGGGTGGTAAAGATAAGCCAGGGAACTATAGACTGGTAAGCCTGACCTCAGTGGTGGGCAAGTTGATGGAGAAAATCCTGAGGGACAGGATGTACATGTATTTGGAAAGGCAAGGACTGATAAGAGATAGTCAACATGGCTTTATGTGTGGGAAATCATGTCTCACAAACTTGATTGAGTTTTTTGAAGAATTAACAAAGAAGATTGATGAGGGCAGAGCAAGTAGATGTGATCTATATGGACTTCAGTAAGGCATTTGACAAGGTCCCCCATGGCAGACTGATTAGCAAGGTTAGATCTCATGGAATACATGGACAACTAACCATTTGGATACAGAACTGGCTCAAAGGTAGAAGACAGAGGGTGGTGGTGGAGGGTTGTTTTTCAGACTGGAGGCCTGTGACCAGTGGAGTACCACAAGGATCGGTGCTGGGTCCACTACTTTTTGTCATTTATATAAATGATTTGGATGCGAGCATAAGTGGTACAGTTAGTAAGTTTGCAGATGACACCAAAATTGGAGGTGTAATGGACAGCGAAGAGGGTTACCTCAGATTACAACAGGATCTGGACCAGATGGGCCAATGGGCTGAGAAGTGGCAGATGGAGTTTAATTCAGATAAATGTGAGGTGCTGCATTTTGGGAAAGCAAATCTTAGCAGGACTTATACACTTAATGGTAAGGTCCTAGGGAGTGTTGCTGAACAAAGAGACCTTGGAGTGCAGGTTCATAGCTCCTTGAAAGTGGAGTTGCAGGTAGATAGGATAGTGAAGAAGGTGTTTGGTATGCTTTCCTTTATTGGTCAGAATATTGAAGTACCAAGTGGAATCTGATAAATGCGATTTTTTTCCCTTGAAAGTGTTCGATAAAATTGAGTTGAATCTCTCCCTGACACTTTGTTCCCTTTCTCTGATCCACTGTGTAACGTGTCTGAGCTATAAAGGATTACAATAAACTGGTCAGGATTAGTCAGGGCACATTTACCCACCTTTCACTTCAAAATAATTACCGCACACCTAAAGTCATAATTTCCAATGGGTTAGTTTGTTTTAAGTGAATCCAATATTTCAACATTGTTTCATAAAAATGTGAAATATTGTAAGTAGGATCTCAAGAGTCAAGCAATAAACCATGCACCCATGCTTCTCAAACCTGTACAAAAACTCCAACCAATACCCAGTGAGGACAACAATGCCTGAATCTTAGCTAGGTTCCTCTTTCCGAATCTGATGCATCGGTTGTTTGAATTGGACCACTTTTGTGATGCACTGTCGGAAAATACAGTGCTGGAAAATCTAATACCACCACAGCAGACAGCATCCAAGGAGCAGGAGAGGCGACATTTCAGGCACAAGCCCTTCATTAAGAACGTGATGCATTGCCAGACCTCTGCTAGAGTTTGGAAAATGGGCTCCATTCACTCTGAACTACACCATAAAGTACCCTTCCATTTAAATCCAAAGTGAAAGGAAATCTGGCATAGAGAAAAAAACCTATAAATTATCATCTCTCAATGTCAAACGTAAGTGACAATTTTTGTATTGCAACCAATTGTTCCATACTGCAACATTTGACCTTCATTTGTCAAGATGTGGGTTTGAATCTTGTTCTGACTGATAGGCTTACCATCACCTGTTTTTGACAGCTGGAAAGGTACTGGAAGTTGAGTGAAGTTTTTCAAAGACAGTCCTGCAAGATGCCAAATTCAAAATCTAAAAATGTCTGTAATTTAGCAGCAATTGGCCCTTCAATCATCAATCTTGTAAATGTAAGTAACCAACAGGGTCCTGGTTTGAGGTAGGACATGTCTCTAAAATTAGAAATATGTGGGCAGATGTGGGCAGATATAGAAAGAGCATTATTTAGTATTTAATCCTATAACTTTACAATTCATTGGCTTGAGCCGGAAAATACATGGTTTTAGACTTTTGAGTGATGCAAACTGAATGGTGAATTTAGCAGAAGTGGTTTGGCAGTGTCTGAATTGGTAGTTTTCCTGCTTCTGACTCTGAAGGCCTCATGTTCAATTCAGCAGTGTTGGTCATGAAAGGATCCCATTATCATTGCAGGTAAGTTGCTGCAAGTGTATTGCACTAGCCACTAAGAATGAGTCGTTAGCTTAGATTAATGTAGAGGATTAATGATGGGTGTGTGTGTGTTCACAAGTGTGGTGTGTGTGCGCATGCGCGTGCTGTGTGTGTGTGCGCATGCGTGTTCTCATGTGTGTGTGTGCACATGCGTGTTCGCGCACATGTGTGTATGTACGTGTTCCCACGTGTGTGTGTGTGCGTGTACGTGTGTGTGATGTGCGTGTGTGCATGTTTGCACACGTGTGTGTGTTTGTTTGCGTTGGAATGAGGAGAGGCGGACAGGGGTGTGCTATCAGATTGTCAAATCTTTTGCCAAATCAGAAAGTTATGGTTTACCTGAAAGTGATCAGACAGCCTTGTGGTAACTCCGTGTAACATGGGAGAGCAAAAAGGAAATGTGACATTAACAGTTGGATTTGGGAAAACAATAAGTGACATGATATTGAGAGATAAACGAGCTGAAAGACCTTTATGTTCAATTTATTGGGAGGGATAATATGGTTATATATCATATGGTTTACTAAGATTTATAATTAAAGAGGAGTTTACAAAAATAACGTGATCAGACTGGGACTTCATAAATGACTAGATTGGCCTCAGTGTTATGATTGTGGAGAATTTTATGCACCATACTTCATGTTAAATGCAAATCAGGCTTTAATGGGGTACAAAGGAGATTACTAAAAACAGATGATCATAAAGAACGAGGAGCAGGAGTAGGCCATCTGGCCCCTCAAACCTGCTCTGCCATTCAATAAGATCAGGCCTGATCTTTTCGTGGATTCTGTTCTACTTACCCTTTATTGTTAAAAAATCTATCTTTGCTTTAAAATCATTCAATGATGTAGCCTCAACTGCTTCCCTGGGCAGGGAATTCCACAGATTCTGAACCCTTTGGGTGAAGAAGTTCCTCCTCAGTTCAGTCCTAAATCTGATCCCCTTTGTTTTGAGGCTATGCTCCTAGTTCTAGTCTCACCCACCAGTGGAAACAACCTCTCTGCTTCTATCTTATCTATTGCCTTCACAGTTTTATATGCCTCTATAAGATCAACCCTCATTCTTCTAAATTCCAATGAGTATAGCTCCAGTCTACTCAATCTCCCCTCATAAGCCAACCCTCTGAACCTCAAATTAACCCCTAGTGAACTTCCTCTGCACCATCTCCAGTGCTAGTACATCCTTTCTCAAGTAAGGAGACTAAAAGTGTACACAGTACTCTAGGTGTGGCCTCACCAACACCCTGTACAACTTCAGAATAAGCTCCCTGTTTTTTAAACATCATCGCTCTAGCAATGAAGGAGAATATTTCCATTAATCAAGAAGCTGGCAGAAAATAATGGATTTAGAACATTTTTACCATCCCTTATCCATCTTGTCTCAAAGTTGAATTTCATATTAATGATTACACTATAATATAAGCAAAACAAAATTGCATTTATTTAGTGCCTTTCACAACTTAGAGCCTTTCAAACTGTGTTACTTTCCAAACTATTTTCCTATAGGGAAATGCTGCAGCAAGATTCCACAAACAGTAAACAGGCAAGTTTATTTGACGGGAACAGAATTTGCTCAGGAGATGGGAAAGAATGTTCCCCACTGTTTTGGTTCTGTTCACCGAGCTGGGAATTTTTGTTGCAGGCGTTTCGTCCCCTGTCTAGGTGACATCCTCAGTGCTTGGGAGCCTCCTGTGAAGCGCTTCTGTGATCTTTCCTCCGGCATTTGTAGTGGTTTGAATCTGCCACTTCCGGTTGTCAGCTCCAGCTGTCCGCTGCAGTGGTCGGTATATTGGGTCCAGGTCGATGTGCTTATTGATTGAATCTGTGGATGAGTGCCATGCCTCTAGGAATTCCCTGGCTGTTCTCTGTTTGACTTGTCCTATAACAGTAGTGTTGTCCCAGTCGAATTCATGTTGCTTGTCATCTGCGAGTATGGCTACTAAGGATAGCTGGTCGTGTCGTTTCGTGGCTAGTTGATGTTCATTGATGCGGATGGTTAGCTGTCTTCATGTTTGTCCTATGTCGTGTTTTGTGCAGTCCTTGCATGGGATTTTATACACTACATTGGTTTTGCTCATGCTGGGTATCGAGTCTTTTGTTCTGGTGAGTCGTTGTCTGAGCGTGGCTGTGGTTTGTGTGCTGTTATGAGTCCTAGTGGTCGCAGTAGTCTGTTTGTCAGTTCGGAAATGCTCTTGATGTATGGTAGTGTGGCTAGTCCTTTGGGTTGTGGCATGTCCTCGTTCTGTTGTCTTTCCCTTAGGCATTTGTTGATGAAATTGCGCGGGTATCCGTTTTTTGCAAATACATTGTACAGGTGTTCTTCTTCCTCTTTTTGTAGTTCTGGTGTATTGCAGTGTGTTGTGGCCCTTTTGAATAGTGTCTTGATGCAACTTCTTTTGTGTGTGTTGGGGTGGTTGCTTTCGTAGTTCAGGACATGGTCTGTGTGTGTAGCTTTCCTGTAAACCTTTGTGGTGAATTCTCCGTTCGGTGTTCTCTGTACCATCACGTCTAGGAATGGGAGTTGGTTGTCCTTTTCTTCCTCTCTAGTGAATCGGATTCCTGTGAGTGTGGCGTTGATGATCCGGTGTGTGTTCTCTATTTCTGGGTTTTTAATTATTACAAAGGTGTCATCCACATATCT
Source organism: Chiloscyllium punctatum (assembly GCF_047496795.1). NCBI lineage: Eukaryota > Metazoa > Chordata > Chondrichthyes > Orectolobiformes > Hemiscylliidae > Chiloscyllium > Chiloscyllium punctatum. Next base: position 11,432,281 of record NC_092764.1, on the reverse strand, counting down.
GACCCAGATTTTGCGTTGAATCTATGGTAAGACTGTTTGTTCTAATCTTTGCATTACCACTTCTGCTATGAGTCCAGAGATGGGTGAGCCCATGGGTGTGCCGTTGATTTGTTCATATATTTGGTTGTTGAATGTGAAGTGTGTTGTGAGGCACAGGTCCAGTAGTTTGAGTATGCAGTCTCTGTTGATAGATTCAACGTCATGTTGTCTGTTCTGTATGTCCAGCAGATTGGCTATTGTTCCTCTGGCTGTTACATCGAATGAGACCATGGTTTCTTCCTTGTCTATGTGTATATGTCTGATGATGTCCAAGAATTCCTATGTTGACGGTATCGAGTGTCTGGATCCACTGATCAGGTGTTTCAATTTCTGCTGTAGTTCTTTAGCCAGTTTGTGTGATGGTGTCCCTGGTAGTGATACTATGGGTCTGAGTGGGATGTCTGGTTTGTGCATGTTAGGTAGTCCATAGAATCTGGGGTGTTGTTGCTTTCAGCTTTCATTCTTTGTAGGTCAAACCTGGTTATCTGTCTGTTTTTTTTAGATTCCTCAGTGTGTTGTTTATCCTATTGGTGAGCTGTGGGGTGGGGTCAAACTCCCTCTTTTGGTAGGTGTTGGTATCTGCAAGTAGTTGTGGTGCTTTTTGGATGTAGTGTGCTTTGTCCAGGATGACTGTCATTCTGCCTTTGTCTGCTGGTAGTATGATTATGTTCTTATCTTAGTGATTTTAGTGTTTCCCTCTCATTGGTGTTGAGGTTATGTGTTTGTCTTTTTCTTGTTATCAGCGGTACGATACTTTGTCTCACTGTTTGTTGTGTCTCTTCTGTCAGTCCATTGTTCCTGAGTGTACATTCTAGTGCTGCTGGGAAGTCTGCTGTCTTGGCGTCCCTGTGATTGTAGTTGAGTCCCTTGGCCAGTATTGTTCTTTCCGTGTCTGTGAGCTGTCTGTGGGAGAGGTTTCTAATCCAGGAGTGTGTTGTGGTATCCTCTCTGTTGTGTGTTAGTTTGGCCATTTTTTCTTTTAGTGCCGTTTTTTTTGAGGTGTGTGGTCCTGTTCTGTCCTATGGTGATGGCCTGTTCTATGGTCCGGGTCCATTCCTGATTGGTGGTTTTTGAAATTAACAATCTTTGGCGTGCAGAGCTACAGCAGAAACTGAAACACCTGATCAGCGGATCCAGACAGTCTATGCAATCAACACAGGAATTCTTGGACATCATCAGAAATATACACATAGACAAGGAAGAAACCATGGTCTCATTCAATGTAATGGCAGTGTTCACCTCTATCGACAAAACCCTAGCCAGAGAAACAATAGCCAACCTGCTGGACATACAGAACAGACAACAGGACATCGAACCTATCAACAAAGACTGCATACTCAAACTACTGGACCTGTGCCTCACAACACACTTCACATTCAACAACCAAATATATGAACAAATCAACGGCACACCCATGGGCTCACCCATCTCTGGACTCATAGCAGAAGCGGTAATGCAAAGGTTAGAACAAACAGTCTTACCACAAATTCAACCCAAACTCTGAGTCAGAAATGTGGATGACACCTTTGTAATCATTAAAAACACAGAAATAGAGAACACACACCGGATCATCAACACCACACTCACAGGAATCTGATTCCCTAGAGAGGAAGAAAAGGACAACCAACTCCCATTCCTAGACGTGATGGTACAGAGAACACCGAACGGAGAATTCACCACAAAGGTTTACAGGAAAACCACATACACAGACTAAGTCCTGAACTACAAAAGCAACCATCCCAAAACACACAAAAGAAGTTGCATCAAGACACTGTTCAAAAGGGCCACAACACACTGCAGTACACCAGAACTGCAAAAAGAGGAAGAAGAACACCTATACAATGTATTCACCAAAAACGGATACCCTCGCAATTTCATCAACAGATGCCTAAGGGAAAGACAACGGAACGAGGACATGCCACAACCCAAAGGACTAGCCACACTACCATACATCAAGAGCATTCCCGAACTGACAGCCAGACTACTGCGTCCACTAGGACTCTAACAGCGCACAAACCAACAGCCACTCTCAGACAACAACTCACCAGAACGAAGGACCCGATACCCAGCATGAGCAAAACCAATGTAGTGTACGAAATCCCATGCAAGGACTGCATAAAACACTACATCGGACAAACAGGAAGACAGCTAACGATCCGTATCCATGAACACCAACTAGCCACGAAACGACACGACCAGCTATCCTTAGTAGCCACACTCGCAGATGACAAGCAACATGAATTTGACTGGGACAACACTACTATTATAGGACAAGCCAAACAGAGAACAGCCAGGGAATTCCTAGAGGCATGGCACTCATTCACAGATTCAATCAATAAGCACATCGACCTGGACCCAATATACCGACCACTGCAGCGGACAGCTGGAACTGACAACTGGAAGCAACAGATTCAAACCACTACAAATGCCGGAGGATAGATCACAGGAGGCTCCCAAGCACTGAGGATGTCACCTAGACAGGGGACGAAACGTCTGCAACGCAAATTCCCAACTGGCGAACAGAACCACAACAACGAGCACCCGAGCTACAAATCTTCTAACAAACTTTAATTGTTCCCCACTCTTCTTTGAAATAGGTCTGTGGACTATTTAACATCCACCTGAGAGAACAGGAAGGTGGGTGCTCAGTTCAACATCATTTCCTGGAGTTAGCATCTTTGACATTGTAGCCATTCCGCAACACAGTGTCTGACTTGTGCTGAACTTGCTGGACTGCAAGCTGCTGACTCAGCTGGGTGAGTGCTACCCACCTTGGCTTCAATAGCAGTTCATAAGTTCTCTGCACAACCTTTCTGTAGTGTCAATGTTCCAGCTAAGGCACCTCAAAAAGAAACAGAATAGCAGTGGAAATGGCTGATTTGATGTTTGTCACTTTTGGATGGAAGGAAAATAACCTTCAGAAGTCTAGCAGGTCACACTTGGCAGATCAGAATTATTCTGCTTCATATTTATCCTGTTTCGCCTCCTGAGTCTCCAAAGCCTGTCGACCATCTACAAGGCACAAGTCAAGCATGCTATCGGACACACCCCACTTGTGTGGATGAATGTAGCTCCAACAATACACAGGAGAATTGACAACATCCAGGCCAAAACAATCCCCAAGCTGACAATACCATCCACCACCTTCAACACTCATTTACTTCATAAACAACACTCAAGGACCTTGACACCATCCAGGCCAAAGCAGCCCACTCGATTAGCACCAGATCCACAAACATTTACTCTCTCTGTCACCGACATTTGCAGCAGTGTGTATATCTACAAAATGCACAGTAGAAATTCTTGCAAGGCTCCTTTAGTAACACCTTCCAAACCCATGAATGACACAATCTGCAAGGAAAACAGCAATAGATAAATGGAAATTTCCCAACCTCCAAGTTCCCCTCTGAGCCTTACACAATCCTGAATTGGAAACATTTCGCCTTTCCTTAAGTTTTCCAGAGTCAAAATCCTTCTGAAGGACATTGTGAATCAACCTACCCATGGACTGCAGGTTCAAGAAGGCAGCTCAACAGTACCTTCTCAAGGGCAATGAAGGATGAGAAATAAATGCTGATCAGCCAAAGATACCCACATACAAAAGGAGGTGAGGGAGAGAATGATATGAACCCAAGACATTTCCCACTGTCCATGACATCTGGGGTGGCAGATGGAAGAGGAATCTGCCCCTGTGGATCTTTGATGGGACAATTGATTTGCAGGAGCACCTTTACAATCAGTACTCACTCATATCTGAGCAGTGCAGTATCCCAATGATTCAGGAACTGCATGCTTGGCTTTTTCATGTGCACCTTAATGGAAATGGCATTAGAAACACCATACAGGATCATAAGTGAGTTAAAATGTAGTCACCGGCTTTCAGCAGTTCAATCTGTTTGCTTCATCAAGCTTCAGAAGGCTGATTGCTTTGACTTGCTTCAATAGTAATATAAACCCCCACCAGACTTCTTTCAATCACGTTAAGCTGACGGAGCGAGTAGATTTACTTGCTGATAGCTGCTGCTGAAGCCCTAATTGCAATTAGATTTTAGATTATGTGCGTATTATTGTCAATGCAATTTAGTTTTGTTAAATAAACTTTCAGCCGTGCTTCTCTGGAGGCTGTGTTCGAATCCAATCCAGGCTGTCGGAGAGAAGACCGTTCATCTTTCTGTTGGCTGTGGAGATCCTACACAGTAGGAGTCTGGCCAGATATGAAGCTGCTTCTAATAGGCACTAAATTAGCATTAAATTAGCAGCATTGCACTCAGCAAGGCTGCAGGAAAGGCTGAATAAAGTATTTGGAAATGTTGGAATGGTGTAAAAGGGTGTATTATTGTTGGACAGAAGCTGAGGCGTAGCATACAAAATTACCTCGAGTGAAGCAGAAGACAGAAGGCCATTCAGCCTGACTACTTCATGCTGGTTTTTATGTTCCACATGAACTGCCTCCCTCCCTGTTTACCATGAGCTTAAATTTCCACTTCTTTTAAAAGAATTCCTACCAAGTGGAAACAGGCCCTTCAGCGCAACAAGTCCACACCAACTTTTGCAGATCCATTCCTCCATCCTATATTTACCCCTGACTAATGCAGCTAACCCAGGCATTCCTGAACACTATGGGCAATTTAGTAAGGCCTATCCAACTAACCTGGACTATGGGAGGAAACCAGAGCACCTGGTGGAAACCCAAGCAGACACAGGGAGCAAACTTCACACAGTGTCACCTCAGGCTGGAATTGAACCCAGGTCCCTGGCTCTGTGAGGCAGCAGTGCTAATCATTGAGCCACCATGCTGCCAAAACATATTTACTTCACATATTTATTCAGCATCCCCCATATCAATGGGGCAGGCCGAAGCTAGTGACTGCACTCAACTGCTGACCACTGGTATCAGAGTGTTCACTCGGCCTTGGCTGGATGAGCTGCAAACATTTTCACAACTCCTTCCTTCAAATATGTATGTGAAATACAGAAATGAAGAAGTTATTTTCTGAACCATAAATAGAATTAGGCGGGGAAACCCAGTAGGTCCAGCAGCATCTGTGAAGAGAAAATAGAGTCAATGTCTCGAGTCCAGTGATCCTTCTTCACAATACAAAAGAAATTGATCACAAGAGATGGCTTTCTGCCGAACAGAAGGAAGATGATCATTGCCCTTGTTATCTCATTCTGTTACATCCCTCTCTCTCTCACTCTCTTTCTTGATTTGAGATTTCCCTGACTTGGTCTGAGTTCCATGCAGCATTTTGCCAAAAAACGCTGAATTTACATTAGTCTTATGCTGTCTGGAACAGTTCTTTCCAAAAGCACATTTTGAATATGTAAGGTGTAAAATATTTATCACATTTCAGGTTTCTGACCATTCTTCATGACATCACTAAATGCACTTGAGACCTTGACCATTGCTATTTTCCCTGAAGCTAGTCAAACCTCCTCGACCGTTCAACTCTCATCATCTCCCAGTCTACTAACCCACATCTTCTTCTTATCCTTTGATGTTGTAGATTCCTGACAAAGGCACTATATCCGAAACATTGACTCCCCTGCTCCTCAGATGGTGTGCTTTCCAAGCGTCACACTTTTCGACTCTGATTCTCTAGCATCTGCAGTCCTCACTTTCTCCAGAAACCTGTTGATTTCAGTCTTGAACATCAATGCGGTTGATTCTGAACTGCCTTCTGGCATTAGGGATGGGCAATAAATGCTGGGCATGGCCAGCAGCACCCTCATCCTGTGAGTGAATCAAAAAAAGGTCTGCATGATGCTTGAGCTCCTAGAGCCCTCTGGGCTGGACGATTCCAAAGATTCATCCCTCCCTGAAGAAGAAAAAGCACTCCCCCTTGTCTCAACATTAAGTGGTCTGCCCCTTATCCTGAGATTATATCCCCTGGTTTTAGACTAATCTGCAAGGGAGAAAGTCTTACCTCCATCCACGCTGTCACATCCTGTGAGAAATTTCTAAGTATGAGGTTTAGATTAGATTCCCTACAGTGTGGAAACAGGCCATTTGGCCCAACAAGTCCACACTGACCCTCTGAAGAGTAACCCACCCAGACCCATTTTCCCTCTGACTCATGCACCTAACTGTAAGGGTAATTTAGCATGGCCAATTCACCTGACCTGAACAGCTTTGGATTGTGGGAGGAAACCGGAGCACCTGGAGGAAACCCACGCAGGCACGGGGAGAATGTGCAAACTCCATACAGTTGCAAAAAGCTGGAATTAAACCCATGTCCCTGGTGCTATGGGGCTGCAGTGCTAACCACTGACTTTAATGAACACAGACTCACTATCCCAACCTCTCCTCAGAACATTATAACATCATTCCAGAGATTAGCCAGGTGAAATTCTGCTGCATTTCCTCTATGCCAAGCATATATCTATGAAGATAACGCAGGACACAGGATGCAGATCAGGCTAGAAATTACAAGCATGGTAAACAACTTACTTAGCATGAGCTTTTAATCGCATTTGTGAAATATTGTGCAAGCCAAATTATTTATGAAAAGCTATCCTTAAATTCATTGCCTGTGCTAATATGAAGTTCCAAAACTCAAAAAAGCAATTCAAACTTTTGTTTCATGCTATTAACATTAAATTTATTTTCTAAAGTAGTAGCAGTAAAGACTATTCATCTGCACTATTGTCTAGTTTTTGACAGATCAGTAAATGTCTCACTTCCACAAGTAGTTCATGGTTAACTAAGCATCTCACAGCTCTGTTTATTTCTCAGTGCATCTATAATCTGTCTAACACTCGGTCATGAAATCCCTCTTCTATATATCGCTCCAAGCTCCCCAACTATGTTATGGTACATTATGTGCTCAATACTATTGGCTTGAATAGTATTGAGACACATGTGTTCATTCTCTTGACAAATTGGTACTTGACTGAATGCTTGAGGAACGTGACTGAGGATCCAATCTGTTAGTATTCCCTTAATTAACAAAGAAACTGCAAGCAAAGAAAGCCATTACTGAAATCCAATGCTCATTCAATATTGCAACTACTTTCCTGAATTTCAACATTTTGAATTGTTTATCAGACACAGAACAGTTTGTACAGGTCCCATGAGCCTCGTGCTCTGAAATGCAACAATACTTTCATAGTAACACCAACGGCCTGTCACTGACATTGCAGCAAAATCTCAGCTCTTCCTCCAGAATAGTACAATGCTGACAGCAATGGTTCAAAGGGGTTGATCACCATGAACTTTTTAAGTGAAGTTAAGGGTGGGCAACAAATGCTGACCTTACGAGTGACATCCAAACTTATAAGCGAATGAAAGAAAATCATAGAATTGGTGCCAATGAGGGGTTTAAGACTGGGGTTAATAGACGCAACTAATGTTTGTTTAAAGTAGTTGTCCTAAAAAACATGCAGAGGCTGCAGAAAGAACGTTCAGATAACAGAGTTTAGAAACAGTATTTCTGAGGTTACAAGTGCAAAATTGAAGTCAATCACAGCTAACAATGCAAGGACAGGAGGAAATACACAGCTTTCCAAAAATAGAACACCCGCAAGTTAACACAATACTTCAGCTGTAATCAAACGATTTTCTTTTAAATACCAAGTGTAGTCTCTGGGTTTACTCCTTGTTGATAAAGCTTAAAATCCCAATGACATTTTTCAAGACTTAATTGAAATGTACATTTACTTTTAAGGAATTATGTGCATGTGTCTAAGAGGAAAAAAACTTAAAATTTACACAGGTTTATTTGAAAGCACTAGCTTTCGGAGCGCTGCTTCTTCATCAGGTGGTTGTGGAAACAAACTTGCATTTCTAAAATGTGTCCCATGATCTCAGAATAATCCCAAAGTATTTAAAAGCCTGATGTCGAGTAAATTGTGGTCGAGCAACTAAGGGCCCAAAATTGGATATTCTAAATTGACCCACTGCTGGAGGAATCAGGAAATTGGCCAAACTAAATTATAATATGGAGGTGCTGGGGTTGGACTGGGGTGGACACGTTTACAAGTCACATGATACCAGGTTATAGTCCAACAGATTTATTTTAAATCTCAAGCTTTCAGAGTAATGCCCCTGATGACGGACTATAACCTGATGTCATGTGTCTCTGACCAAACAAAACATCAGCCAGCAATTATCAGCTACAGAGAATAGTGGAAACCAAGCTCAAAGATGTCACAAAGGTTCAAGGTTAAAAATCACTCCATGAATTTATGTAAAACTCCATTATCTCACTTTTTAGATTAGAATCAATCTAAACATCATGGCATAGACAGAGGACACAGGGGGCCAACACCTTCAACATATTGTCTAGCAATCACCATTGTTAACAGCTAACCCGAGAATGCAACTTTTTAAAAAAAAAGGTTTTGTGATTTATACATGAAAGAAGTGAAACTATCACTATATTCTAACAAATGAAAGGCTTAACAGACAATCAATTTTTCAATGTATAATTTCAGTTACATCACACTGCAAATTTTTGCTATAAATTCTGTGTTACGATCGAGCCCTCCACTATCACCTGATGAAGGAGCGTCGCTCCGAAAGCTAGTGTGCTTCCAATTAAACCTGTTGGACTATAACCTGGTGTTGTGTGATTTTTAACTTTGTACAGCCCAGTCCAACACCGGCATTTCCAAATCATGACAAAGGTTCAAGGGGAACTAGTTACAAACAGCCTGAGGGTTGTGAATTTTTAATCTTTTTCTTCTTTACCCCCACACTACAGCCTAACAGCAGTAGTGCTGGTATTTTCCCCAACACCCATGATGTGTGTGTGCAAGTGTGAGATACAGTGAAGAACAACAGATGTACAAATCTTTATTCAGTTTCCACCATCAGGAAGAAAGGAAACACCCAAGTGGCCAATGACAAGCAGTGCCCTTCACATCAAAGAGCAATGCTGTGTGATTAAACTGTGAAGGGGAGGGCAGGGGTTAAATTAAAATAGAGTTGGGGGGTGGAATAGTACACTACACTCCCTGAGGGTTGTGTATTAGAGAAGTATCAATCAGACTTTCTGGCATCATGACTGTCTGAGTAAATACACTTTACACCTCCCAACGTGGCAACAGGGAAAGGCATTGGCACAACCCCATTGGCCAAAGGCCACAGAACACTCTGGAAGATCAGGTGTTAGGGAGGATAAAAACACACCTGGAAGCAATCCCCAGTTGTGAAAACTCAGCAAAGACTTGCAGGGAAGACTCACAGGGAAGACTCACAGGGAAGACTCACAGGGAAGACTCACAGGGAAGACACAAGGGAAGACTCACATGGACGACTCACAGGGAAGACTCACAGGGAAGACTCAAGGGAAGACTCACAGGGAAGACTCGCAGGGAAGATTTGCAGGGACGACTCACAGGGACGACTCACAGGGAAGACCGACAGGGAAGACTGACAGGGAAGACTCGCAGGGAAGACTCGCAGGGACGACGCACAAGGAAGACTCACAGCAAGACTCATGGTGGAAGACCATGGAGCAACCGCAAGAAGACTCAGGAGAAGATGCACCCTTACCTGCAAGAGCCAGGTTCATGGAAAACAGCCAGCTCTACATGAGAGGTGAAGGAGATTCTTAACAGACCAGCTCAAACCCATTGTGGATCATTGTGGGCAATATCATGTTTCAGATGGATAGAGTTAGATGAAGTGTTAATATTGTGGTCATTTTGGAAATATACTCATTGTGTTTTGAACGGAATATTTTGTTAATAGAATTGAATTGAACCGCAAACTGAATTCTGAATCCCTTTGTCTGCCTGACTGATGTGAGTGCTCGGGTAAAGTGTTTTTAATGCGTAAACTGCTTGAAGTGTCCACCGACAAAAAGATAAAAATTACAGCAATTTTGTGTACACTATTACCCCATTACTATGACATTGACCAATCAACTGTCACAAATAGGAGCTGAACTAGGGTGTGAAGGGACTGCCTTATGAGACTGGGTTAAATATCTTGCAATTTAGAAGAATGAAAGGTGTCCTTACTGCAACATGCAAGATTCTTAGGGAACTTAACATGTGCCGGTGTGGAAATGTGGATGTTATTTCCCCTTGGGAGAGCTTAACACCAGAATAAGGGACCAAATACTTGAGAGAAAGAAGAGTAATTTATTCTCTCAGAAGGTTGTGAATCTGTGGAATTATTTACCAGAGAGGATTGTTGATGTTGGGTCATTAAGTTATTCAAGGTTGGGTTAGATAAATGTTTAATCAGTAAAAGTATTAGGAAAAGGCAGGAAAGTGGAGTTGCAGATCATCAGGTGAGCCAGATCATACTGAGTGGTGGAGCAGACTTAATGGGCCGAATGGCTTACTCATACTCCCATATCACATGTTCATATGATGTGTCACCGCATGGAGTACGTGGAGTTTCTTGCAACTCTACTGAACCAAAATGCTGCGCTGATCCTTCATCCCTGTCTTCTTAGTTTTGGTAGGAAATTTCACATTTGATTAGCCTGGTTCTTGTGACCATTTTCAACATGATCAGGGACATCTCATCCACCTGCAAAATGACAAGGAAAGACACAAAGACTAGTTTAAAAGGTAAAAACAATGACTGCAGATGCTGAAAACCAAATACTGGATTAGTGGTGCTGGAAGAGCACAGCAGTTCAGGCAGCATCCAACAAGCAGCGAAATCGACGTTTCGGGCAAAAGCCCTTCATCAGGAATAAAGGCAGTGAGCCTGAAGCGTGGAGAGATAAGCTAGAGGAGGGTGGGGGTGGGGAGAGAGTAGTACAGAGTACAATGGGTGAGTGGGGGAGGAGATGAAGGTGATAGGTCAAGAAGGAGAGGATGGAGTGGATAGGTGGAAAAGGAGCTAGGCAGGTCGGACAAGTCCGGACAAGTCAAGGAGACAGTGATGAGCTGGAAGTTTGAAACTAGGATGAGATGGAGGAAGGAGAAATGAGGAAGCTGTTGAAGTCCACATTGATGCCCTGGGGTTGAAGTGTTCCGAGGCGGAAGATGAGGCGTTCTTCCTCCAGGCGTCTGGTGGTGAGGGAGCGGCGGTGAAGGAGTCCCAGGACCTCCATGTCCTCGGCAGAGTCGGAGGGGGAGTTGAAATGTTGGGCCACGGGGCGGTTTGGTTGATTGGTGCGGGTGTCCCGGAGATGTTCCCTAAAGCGCTCTGCTAGGAGGCGCCCAGTCTCCCCAATGTAGAGGAGACCACATCGGGAGCAACGGATACAATAAGTGATATTAGTGGATGTGCAGGTAAAACTTTGATGGATGTGGAAGGCTCCTTTCGGGCCTTGGATAGAGGTGAGGGAGGAGGTGTGGGCGCAGGTTTTACAGTTCCTGCGGTGGCAGAGGAAAGTGCCAGAATGGGAGGGTGGACCTGATCAGGTAGTCACGGAGGGAACGGTCTTTGCGGAAGGCGGAAAGGGGTGGGGAGGGAAATATATCCCTGGTGGTAGGGTCTTTTTGGAGGTGGCGGAAATGTCGGCGGATGATTTGGTTTGTAGGGTGGAAGGTGAGCACCAGGGGCATTCTGTCCTTGTTACGGTTGGAGGGGTGGGGTCTGAGGGCGGAGGTGCGGGATGTGGACGAGATGCGTTGGAGGGCATCTTTAACCACGTGGGAAGGGAAATTGCGGTCTCTAAAGAAGGAGGCCATCTGGTGTGTTCTATGGTGGAACTGGTCCTCCTGGGAGCAGATACGGCGGAGGCGGAGAAATTGGGAATACGGGATGGCATTTATGCAAGAGATAGGGTGGGAAGAGGTGTAATCCAGGTAGCTATGGGAGTCGGTGGGTTTGTAAAAATGTCAGTGTCACGTCGGTCGTCACTAATGGAGATGGAGAGGTCCAGGAAGGGGAGGGAGGTGTTAGAGATGGTCCAGGTAAATTTAAGGTCAGGGTGGAATGTGTTGGTGAAGTTGATGAATTGCTCAACCTCCTCGCGGGAGCACGAGGTGGCGCCAATGCTGTCATCAATGTAGCGGAGGAAGAGGTGGGGAGTGGTGCCGGTGTAATTAAGGAAGATCAACTGTTCTACATAGCCAAGAACTGTCTCCTTGACTTGTCCGGACTTGTCCGACCTGCCTATCTCCTTTTCCACCTATCCACTCCACCCTCTCCTCCTTGACCCTCTCTTCATCTCCTCCCCCACTCACCCATTGTACTCTGTGCTACTCTCTCCCCACCCCCACCCTCCTCTAGTTTATCTCTCCACGCTTCAGGCTCACTGCCTTTATTCCTGATGAAGGGCTTTTGCCCGAAACGTCGATTTCGCTGCTCGTTGGATGCTGCCTGAACTGCTGTGCTCTTCCAGCACCACTAATCCAGTATTTGGTTTTCAGCATCTGCAGTCATTGTTTTTACCTTGTTGATTTTAACCCTACTGCGAATCCTCTTGCAAGGATGCCTGCCTTGAAGAAGTTTTCCTCCTCTCTCTACAAGAATCTCAGGGAGTCCCTCTCCCACTGCAACTCCCAGGTCATTTCCTCTGCTCTGAAGCTCTTCAAACATGTTGTGAAACAAACTCACGACCACAGCCACATTTGCTTCCTCAGTGCATGCCTCCATAAGCAACTCATCCCACACGGACTCCAGACCACCTTTAAACCAGCAGAGTTCGGACCCGAACAGGACAAACAGTACAGACTACAGATTCAAAAACACCAGCAACAGTTCTCCTTCAAGATCCTCCGCTCCACGCTTGCAGCAATGCGCCGTCACCTAACCTCTCTACAGTCAGCCCTGCCTCAGCTGAGGGCCACACTCTCTCAGAATTGCAAAGGACCCACTCTGTACTACATCCTCAGGAGAATTCATACTCTCAACAAACAGTATTTCAATTCCATCTCAAACATCAAAAACTCTAAGTACAACAAACTTTTATCCACCCACCTCCATAACCAGTGCTCCTCAAACATTCCAGAAGATTCCCCTGGCCTCGGAAACGCCATTAGCCATGCGGCTGACGCAGCTACCATCCCCACGCTGAGTGATGATGTCACTTCTGCCCCCATCATGGCCACTCCCACAGCCACTTCCGACCCTCACATCATCGCTGATGCCACACACTCAGTGACTCCCGCCACCCCTACTGCCGTGGTCACCACCACTTCCGCCCCCACCAGTGCCACTCACCTGCATTCTGCTGACACGCCCCCCACAGACCCCACTGTCACTATCCCCACCCCCCAGAACCCCGAGGGCAACATTACCCCAGCTCATGCCTCCACCCCCATTCCCCCCACCATCACACCCACTCCAGGTACTGGCTCCGACCCCACTCCCAGCTCCACACCCACACTAGATCCCAGCTCCCGGCCCTGCCGAGTTTTCACCATCCCCCCAGACCTCCTACTCACTGAGAACGAATGATCAGTCCTCAGCAAAGGACTCACCTTCATCCCCCTCTGTCCACGCATCAATGAATTTAATACACGACATGACATCGAACAATTCTTCCATCACCTCCGTCTCTGAGCTTACTTTCACAATCAGGACTCCCGCCCACCTTCCGAGGACCCCTTCGCCCACCTCCAACACACTGCATCCACCTGGACACACCGCGCTGGCCTATTACCTGCCCTCGACCTCTTCATTTCCAACTGCCGCCGGGACATTAACCGCCTCAACCTGTCGACCCCCCTCCCACCTTCCAACCTCTCACCCTCACAACGCGCAGCCCTCCAATCCCTCTGCTCTAATCCCAACCTCACCATTAAGCCAGTGGATAAAGGGGGCGCAATGGTAGTCTGGCGCACTGACCTCTACACCGCTGAAGCCAAACGCCAACTCGAGGACAACTCTTCCTACTGCTCCCTCGACTATGACCCCACCCCCCATCACCAAACCATCATCTCCCAGACCATACAGAACCTCATCACCTCAGGAGATCTCCCACCCACAGCTTCCAACCTCATAGTCCGGGAACCCCGCAGTGCCCGGTTCTACCTCCTTCCCAAGATCCACAAGCCTGACCACCCTGGCCGACCCATTGTCTCAGCATGCTCCTGCCCCACTGAACTCATCTCTACCTACCTCGAGACTGTCCTATCCCCCCTAGTCCAGGAACTCCCCACATACGTTCGAGACACCACCCACGCCCTCCACCTCCTCCAAGACTTCCGTTTCCCTGGCCCCCAATGCCTCATCTTCACCATGGACATCCAATCCCTCTACACCTCCATCCGCCATGACCAGGGCCTCCAAGCCTTCTGTTTTCCCTCTCCCGACGTCCTCAACAGTACCCTTCCACTGACACTCTCATGCGTTTGGCTGAACTGGTCCTCACCCTTAACAATTTCTCCTTTGAATCCTCCCACTTCCTCCAGACCAAAGGCGTAGCCATGGGCACACATTTGGGCCCCAGCTATGCATGTCTCTTTGTTGGCTATGTAGAACAGTTGATCTTCCATAATTACACCGGCACCACTCCCCACCTCTTCCTCCGCTACATTGATGACTGCATTGGCGCCACCTTGTGCTCCCGCGAGGAGGTTGAGCAATTCATCAACTTCACCAACACATTCCACCCTGACCTTAAATTTACCTGGACCATCTCTAACACCTCCCTCCCCTTCCTGGACCTCTCCATCTCCATTAGTGACGACCGACTTGACACTGACATTTTTTACAAACCCACCGACTCCCATAGCTACCTGGATTACACCTCTTCCCACCCTATCTCTTGCAAAAATGCCATCCCGTATTCCCAATTTCTCCGCCTCTGCCGTATCTGCTCCCAGGAGGACCAGTTCCACCATAGAACACACCAGATGGCCTCCTTCTTCAGAGACCGCAATTTCCCTTCCCACGTGGTTAAAGATGCCCTCCAACGCATCTCGTCCACATCCCGCACCTCCGCCCTCAGACCCCATCCCTCCAACCATAACAAGGACAGAACGCCCCTGGTGCTCACCTTCCACCATACAAACCTTCGCATAAACCAAATCATCCGCCGACATTTCCGCCACCTCCAAAAAGACCTCACCACCAGGGATATATTTCCCTCCCCACCCCTTTCCGCCTTCCGCAAAGACCATTTCCTCCGTGACTACCTGGTCAGTTCCACAACCCCCTACGACCCACCCTCCCATTCTGGCACGTTCCCCTGCCACCGCAGAAACTGTCAAACCTGTGCCCACACCTCCTCCCTCACCTCTATCCAAGGCCCTAAAGGAGCCTTCCACATCCATCAAAGTTTTACCTGCACATCCACTAATATCATTTATTGTATCCGTTGCTCCCGATGTGGTCTCCTCTACATTGAGGAAACTGGGCGCCTCCTAGCAGAGTGCTTTAGGGAACATCTCCGGGACACCCGCACCAATCAACCAAACCGCCCAATGGCCGAACATTTCAACTCCCCCTCCCACTCTGCCGAGGACATGGAGGTCCTGGGCATCCTTCACCGCCGCTCCCTCACCACCAGACGCCTGGAGGAAGGACGCCTCATCTTCCACCTCGGAACACTTCAACCCCAGGGCATCAATGTGGACTTCAACAGCTTCCTCATTTCCCCTTCCCCCACCTCATCCAAGTTTCAAACTTCCAGCTCAGTTACTGTCTCCTTGACTTGTCCGACCTGCCTATCTCCTTTTCCACCTATCCACTCCACCCACTCCTCCTCGACCTATCACCTTCATCTCCTCCCCCACTCACCCATTGTACTCTGTGCTATTCTCTCCCCACCCCCACCCTCCTCTAGTTTATCTCTCCACGCTTCAGGCTCACTGCCTTTATTCCTGATGAAGGGCTTTTGCCCGAAACGTCGATTTCGCTGCTCGTTGGATGCTGCCTGAACTGCTGTGCTCTTCCAGCACCACTAATCCAGTACAAAGACTAGTTTCCCTACCGTATGGAAAAAAAGCCCTTCAGCCCTACAAATCCACACTGACCCTTTGAAGAGTAACCCACCCAGACCCATTTCCCTCTGCATACTGCACCTAACACTGTGGGCAATTTAGCATGACCCATTCACTTAACCGGCACATCTTTAGATTATGGGAGGAAACCCATGCAGACACGGGGAGAATGTGCAAACTCCACACAGACAGTCGCCTGAGGCTGGGATTGAAGCCAGGTTCCCGACACTGTGAGGTAGCAGTACTAACCACTGAGCCACCAAGCCATCACCCTTGCATGCGAGGAGGGGACAAAAGGAATTCAGTGAAGCACAGTCTGGATTATAAACATCGATGGTTTGCATTCCTTCAGTTCCTGTTGAGACCTTTCTTCTGTTTGAGGAAGACAAGAAGTGATTCATCAGCTGAGGATTTGCCCTTTCAGTGTCTCTGAAGGCAAATTTTCACTTTTCTTTTCAAGAAAGGAATTCGAAAAAAGAGCGAAAGTAGCTAACTGCTCAGTGTTTTCTTTTACTTCTCCACTAATGGAAATATGAGTGCAATCGAAGCTTTCTCTTTCATAGGCTGGAGGTTTCTGCTGTAATATCCTAACACAAACCTCTTGCCAGTCACTCAGGACCTCATCAACAGTTTGGTATTATGATGAGTACTCCTGAACCCACATCAGTAGGCCCGGTTGGAAAAACAATCAAACTTCTACAACTAGGATGCCATTATACATGCGGCTGCTACTGCCACCATTACTGCCACAAATGATGATGTCACTTCCACACCCACTGCCTGACTGACCCCAGCCACCACCGACAATACCGCCACCACTATCACCGGGAGAACCAGTACCTCCATGATCACTGTCAGAACCACTGCCTCCACAAGCACCACCAGAACCACTGCCTCCACAATCACCACCAGAACCACCACTTCCACAATCACCACCAGAACCACCACCTGCGCGAGCGCTGCCAGAACCACCACCTCCACAATCACCGCCAGAACCACCACCTCCACGATCACCGGCAGAAACGCCACCTCCACGATCATCGCCAGAATCACCGCCTCCGCGAGCACTGCCAGAACAACCACATCCACGATCACCATGAAAATCACTACCTCCACGATCACTGCCAAAACTACCGCCTTTGCGATCACCGTCAGAACCACCGCCTCGACAATCACCATGAGTATCACCGCCTCCATGATCGCCTCCAGAATCACCACCTCCGTGATCACCGCCAGATCCACCACCTCCATTATCACTGTCAGAACCACCGCCTCCACGATCAACATCAGAACCACCACCTCCACTATAACCGCCGGAACCATCACCTCCAAGAACGCCGTCAGAACCACCATCTACACGATCACTGTCAGAACCACCATCTACACGATCACTGTCAGAACCACCATCTCCACGATCACTGCCAGAATCACCACCTCCACGATCAGCGTCAGAACCGCCATCTCCACGATCACCGTCAGAACCACCACATCCACGGTCACCACCAGAACCGTCACCTCCACGATCACCGTCAGAACCACCACATCCACGATCACCACCAGAATCATCACCTCCACGATCACCATCAGAACCACCACCTCCACGATCGCCATCAGAATCACCACCTCCGCGATCACCGCCAGAACCGTCACCACCACGATCACCATGAGTATCACCGCCACCGCGATCACCGTCAGAACCACCACATTCACACAATCACCATGAGAATCACCACCTCCGCGATCACCGTCAGAACCACCACATTCACACAATCACCATGAGAATCACCACCTCCGCGATCACTGTGCCGGTTCTGGGGGTTGGTGACCTGGATGGTGCTATCAAACATGGAAGGTAGAACACTTCAATAAAAGAACAGGCTCTTTGTCGCACCATGTGGTGCTGAACATGTCTGTGTGTTAAACTCATCTCTTCTGCCTGCCCATAGTCCACATCCCTGCATTCCTTGCATATTTATGTGCTTATCTAAAAGCCCCTTAAATACTCCTAGCATACCTGCCTCCACCACTACCCCTGGCAACGTGTTCCAGACTCCTACCAATCTCTGTGTAAAAAAAACTTGCCCCTCACATCTCCTTTGAACTTCCCCCTCTCACCTTAAATGCATACCCCCTAATATTATACATTTCAACTCTGGGAAACAGATTCTGCCAGTCAACCCTTTCTATGCCTCTCATAATTGTATAGACTTCTATCAAGTCTCCCCTCAACCTCCATGGCTGACAACCCTAGTTTGTCCAACCTTTCCTTATAGCTGATATTCTCTAATCCAGGCAGCATCCCAGTAAACCTCTTCTGTGCCATCTCCAAAACTTCCACATTCTTCCTTTGGTGTGGTGACCAGAATTGAATACAATGCTCCAAGTGCAACCTGACCATGTTTTATAAAGCTGCAATGCCCTTACCAATAAAGGTAAGCATTCCTTATGCCTTCTTTACCACCCTATCTACCTGCATGACCACTTTCAGGGAGCTATGGAGTAGTACCCTCAGATCCCTCTGCACATCAATACTGTTCAAGGTCAACCCGCACTGGGTCCTGCAATTTCTTCCCTGATTCTGCCCCAAACTACCATCCAGATAATCGGCACTCATTGCCACAGAGCTGCATTTGGTTTTGGTGAGGTCAGGTGCTTCACATGAGGTCTGAAATTAAGACTGGATCAGACTTCCTCGACACCCATTTTAAGCTGGGCAGCTCAGACACATGACTGTCTTTGTTCTTGTTGTAGGTTGAAGTTGACAGACTTACTTGGTATTATAAATGAGCAAGGAGACCCATACTTCCGAGACAGCTTTGAAAAGGATGTAAAGCATTGGAGTACTTTAAACTGACTTCAGAAGGAAAGGAAATCAGGCAAGGTGCTGGGCTGCATAACAGATTTGCGATTCACCTTCCCTGAACTTCTGCCAAAGTTGACTTACACCTCCAACAAGACCGCAGCGGTGCAATAAAGTCTTGCTTTTGACAAAGGAAGTACAAGTAGGGTATAATCTCATTGCATCTCCTAGTGCTTGACTCATTGCAGTCACCGTTGCTTTGTTGATTAAATTTTCTAATGTGTAGCTCGGCTTAAAGCTTACAATGCACTGTTTCAACATCAATCACATAAATGTCTGTGATGTTGTTTACACAGACAATGAAATCAGTAATAAACCGATGGGTCATTGTTTAGAAATGCAACTAAAGAGTCAGTCAATAGTTATCAAGAAGGTTAAGGTAACTTGCATAATAAATCAGTAGAAAGGAAAGAACCATTGATGCAAAGTGTAAAGACAATTTATTTTAAGTGCAATATCTATTTGAACTAAAATAATGAATAAGCAGCGTAAAGTATCACAGTAGGATACACAGTAAAGCCGAGCATCTGTGGCAGAAAGAATAAATAAAACCCGTTGTATAAGCTAAATAATGTCAAACAATAGAGCTGAGCATTGTTCAGTTACTCTGTGGAAGTTAAGCTTGCTGATAGAACAGTAGTATCGTTTGAAGGCCATGGCATCATAGTTGGGGGAATGTCAAAATGCCAGTGACAATATATGTATAAATGGGCACTGCTGGTAGTCCAACATTACAATCATTGGCCACTGCTTGCTCTGAGGAAGCCCAACGTGAAGTTGCCAACTGTGATTGAATATGCAAAATAGGACAATATAAAATGAAGAATACTATTCTAAAAAAAGGTTTGCAGGAGCCAAGAAACCTGAGAGCACATTTTGCAGACTGTTGAGAATGCAAGTTGGGTTGGGAAAGTCATAATAAAACACATGCATTCAAGGCTATGGGGCTAGTGTTGGAAAGTGGGATAGGATGGATTTGGTGTGGCTTTGACCATATAGACTTGATGGGCCAAATGGCATCTTCTGTATTGTGAGATTCTACGGTTCATTATGAGATTCAGAACTTTATAAACCAAAAACAAGAGCGCAGAGTTCATTGGTGCACATTCCTAGAACATTGGATTGTTATGTTTGATTCCATTCATCTCACTTTTGGAAGGATGTAAAGACTTTATAAAAAGAAGACAAAAGATTTATGACAAAGGTTCCAAAGACATTCACTTTCAATTATGTGAAGTGATTGGAGAGGGTGAAGATTGAAGATGGGTCTTCAATTGCTAACGACTCCTAGTTAATCTGGGAGACATGACAATCTGAGCTGAAATTTAAACTTGTCAAGCATAGAACATAGGAGCTCAGAACATAGAAGAAGGGTTTGGCCATTTTGAGCCTGCTCCACTAATTGAGGTCATGGCTGACCATACATATCAACGCTATATACCATCTCTATATCCCTGGATATCTTATTAACGAGAAACGTATCAACTTCTCCCTTTAAAATTTCTCATTTTTTTCATGTGATGTGACCTCTGTTGGCTGGGTCATCATTTATTACTGCTTCCTACTTGCCCTTGGGACGATCAGATGGTAATCTGTTTCCTTGAATCATTCCAATCCAATTCTCAAGAATGTTTCCAGGAATGAGGATAGATTGGATATACTGAGTAAACTTTCCTTTCACATCTCACCTTAAACCTATGCCCTCTAGCTTTGGACTCGCCAATCCTGGGGAAAAGACCTTGGCTATTCATCCTATCCATTGGTGATTGAGGGGAGATTTGATTGAGATGTTCAAAATCTTGACGTGGTCCAGATGGGTAGACAGGTTAAGAATATTCAATCTTAAGGAGAAGACAATTCAATCTGTCAAACCCACCCCAACATTTCGTACAATCACAGCTCATCTCATCTTGGCCCTAGCTCCATGTTCCTGCCTGCTCCACATAACTTATCAACCTGTTGCTAATTAAAAATCTGTCAACTCCTCAAATTTACTCAATATCCCGGTATCTGCTGCACTTTGGGATAGTGAATTCCACAGATTCAAGACACTTTCACGGCCCGTTGTATTCCCAACCTAATACAGACAAAGCAAATTGCTGGCCATTTCTGAGGAAGGGTCTCTGGCCCCAAAACATTAACTCAGGCCTTCCTAGCAATTTCTGTTTTTGCGTCTGATTTCCAGCATCCGCAGTTACTTCAGTTTTCATTTAACTGGCTATTTTAGTAACTGAGTAAAACATTTAAATATATGTTGAGATGATTGAAGCACTGGGAGAAGAGAGAGAGAGAGAGACAGCGGACTCTGTCATGACAATAGATTAAAGTACCAATGTGTGAACAAGCACAGCTGTGCCCTGTTGCTTTCTTTCGAATGTTTGTTTGATTATCTGCTTTGGTGTCTCTGATTAAAGTAATTGCATCTCAGTCCCTTCCTGCCCCTCAGTACTGAACTCATAACTGGAGCTCTTTGATGTGTACGTGACTGTGGTTGGTTTTGCCTCCGTTGGACACAGGTGGACAAAGCAGTATTTTATTTGCATGTCTCATCTGAATGCTCACAGACTGTGCCTAGCAGGTCCAAAGCAGCCCCACATTTTAGTTTGGTCAGATGAATAAATATGATGGGCTTTTTTTTCATTTTGGACAGGAAATGATTGAGCAAGCGAGCTTGGAATGAGTCTCAGGCGCAGTGATCAATCCCAATCAGACTGCCTGTCCCCTTCTAATACATTTGATGTTGTTTCTTTCATCCCTTTTAGTCTGTTTTATCAACAAATTAAAACAAAATATTTAGTACAGGATTGTTTTTATTCAAGCTGTTAAAACGACACAGCGGGGCTTATTTTTTTACATGGATTTAAGTTGTCCTGCTGTAAGAACAAGGAATTTAATCAAAATAGCCCTGTTCGGGAGTCTTAATCCTGCTTTACTCAGATAAAATGAAAGACAGCATTAACAAGCTTAAAGGGCATGTTAATTCTGAACTGAAATTTGAACAGAAAATACTGAAGGAACCAACGGATCTTTGAACATTTTTTAGACATGGCAACATTTGAGGGTATCGACAATTTTATCCAAAACATTACTTGGTGTGCATCTTTTGCGTGGGGCTGACGCATTTGATATATCTGACCAACATCTGCTGTTTTTGATTGGTGTTTACAGTATGTTCACAAATTATTGAAGGTGGCAGGGCAGAAAATGCCGAATAAAAGTGTAGGTTTTATAAATACTGGGCTTTATAAATTGAGGCATAGAGTACAAAATCAAAGCAATGAAAAAACCCAGGCTTGATCTCACCTGGAATATTGTGCTCAGGTCATAGAGTCATGAAACAGGCCCTTCAGTCCAACTCATCAATGCTGATCAGATATCTTAAACTAATCTAGTCCCATTTGCCCTCATTTGGCCCATTTCCCTCTAAACCCTTCCTATTCATATACCCATCCAGATGCCTTTTAAATGTTGCAATTGTACCAGCCTCTTCTTTTCCCTCTGGCAGTTCATTCCATTCACACACCACCCTCTGCATGAAAAAGTTGCTCTTTAGGTCCTTTTTAAATCTTTCACCTCTCAACTTAAATCTATGCCCTCTAGTTTTGGACTCCCCATTCAGGGGAAAAATACCTTGACTATTCACCCTATCCATGGATTTATAAACTGCTATAAAGTCACCTCTCAGCCTCCGATGCTCCAGGGAAATTAGCCTGGCCTATACAGCCTCACCCTACATCACAAGTCCTGGCAACATCATTGTAAATCTTTTTGGAATCCTTTCAAGTTTTATAACACCCTTGCAATAGTAGGATTTGGACAATACTTGTTATGAAGGATGTGAAAGCAGGAGAGAAGTTTCCGAAGGATTCTCAAGTAGGTTTCCAGAGATGAGGAGCTTCAGTTATGTGGATAGATTGGATATACTGGGTAGATTTTCCTCAGAGAAGATTGAGGGGAGATTTGCTGGAGATGTTCAAAATCTTGACGGGGTCCGGAAGGGTAGAAAGGGAAAAACCGCTCCCATTGCTGGACAGATAAGGAATGACATGACATGCATTTAAGATCATTGCCTAGGATAGCAATTGCAACAGGAGGAAAAAGTGATTCCCCGCAATAAGTAACTAGGATGTGAAATTAACTTCAATGAATGTGGAATAGGCCAATTTAATCATGGTTTTCAAATGGAATTAAGTGATAGTGAATTTAGAGAAAAAAGGCAGAGGAGTGAGATCAGGTAAAATCAGTTGCATGAAGCCAACAAGGACACTGTGGTTGAATGATGTCTTTCTGTGTTGTAATCATTTCATAATTTTTTAAGTAGATGGGATGTGAATATTGGACATAGACTGCTTGAGTATCATAAGACCATAAGACACAGAAGCAGAAATTAGGTCATTCAGCCCATCAAGTCTGCTCCACCATTCAATCACGGCTGATTGGTTTCTCAACGCCATTCTCATGCTTACTCCTTGTCACCTTTGATCCCCTTGATACTTGAGAACCTATCTACTTACACCTCAAATATAGTCAATGACCTGGCCTCCACAGCTTTCTGTGGCAGTGAATTCTATAGATTTACCACTCTCTGGCTGAAGAAGTTTCTCCTTATCTACATTCTAAAAGGTCTTCCCTTTATTCTAAGGCTGTGCACTTGGGTCCCAGTTCTCTCCAAGTATCCGTGGAGTCATGAATGGTGCTGGACATTGTGTAACTATCAACAAACGTCTCCACTTTTGACCTTATGCTGAAGATTGGTGTGTTGAAGGGCATTAGTCTGAGGAATTCCTGCAGGGATAATCTGGAATAGTGATGACCATTCTCCAAAAGCCACAGCCATTTTCCTTTGTGTCAGTTATGATTCCAATGTATAGCAAATGGTGGGAAAGAATAATTAGCTTTCTTCTAGTTTTTGGTGACTTTGTTGCAAACAGAAAAATGAGAGCTGCTGCCCTTTGTTGTTCGGAGTTCTCCTGACTCTCTAACCTTCACTTTCCCAGGAGCCAGTCGGAGAGTTCCACTTCTGATAATGATTCCGCAAATGTCCTCTTTGAGAAAAAGCTAAACAGTGGTCTATCTCTGGGCAAAGTTTGCACTGGAAACTTACCCATTGTCCAGTCAGGTCTCAAGCATCTTTTTGAACACAACTCACAGGAAATTGTTTCTAGAAGTCAAACTACTCCTTCCATAGTCTTTGGTTTATGGCGATTTTGCCATTTTTGTCTACAATCCAAAATAAAGAAAATTAAACAAAAAAATGATTTTAAATAATGGAAAATTTTATAACAGCTTATGGGAGCATTATCAAAGTAGATTGGACAGGGAGTCATGTGAGTAGGTAAAAACAAGGATTACGGATGCTGGAAACCAGAATCTAGATTAGAGTGGTGCTGGAAAAGCACAGCAGGTCAGGCGGCATCCGAGGAGCAGGAAAATAAACATTTCGAGCGAAAGCCCTTCATCAGCCCTTCCTGATGAAGGGCTTTTGCCCTAAACATTGATTTTTCTGCTCCTTAGATGCTGCCTGACCTGCTGTGCTTTTCCAGCATCACTCTCATCTAGCCCCAGGGAGTCATGTGAGTTGACAGTAAGACAGATGGTTAAGTGTAATTATATGTTAAACAGTGCCTTATAGGAGAAGAGGGTCATACAGAGGCTGAAAGGTTTAGGAACAGAAATCTAGAACATGGGTTGGAGGCAGCAAGAGGTACTTGCCAACGTTGCTTGGAGCCACCAAACTCAGGATGGGGAAAGCACAAGAAATAAAGAATTACAGAGTTCTTAGAGTCAGAACTTTTGCACATTCACAAAATTTTTTAAAAATTATTATTTTGCAACTAAATTGATCAGAAAATATCCAAAGTGGTGTCCTGATCACATTGTGTGCAGGAACAGTTTGAGAAGTAAATTCCACAGGCTTGGAATTAGCATCTCAAGTTGTGTGACCTCAATGTGGTTGAAAATACAATTCGCTAAATATTCAGAACACTCATGAACCAACTGGACACCTTGCAAACCAATGTCGAGTCAACTTAAATGTTTAAAGCATGCGTGCTATCTCTAAGAATTCAATTTCAGCTTCCTGGAGGGAAGCATTGCGTAATTGCAAGCAATATTTTGCTAAATTCTGGATTAATGGTGCTGGAAGAGCACAGCAGTTCAGGCAGCATCCAACGAGCAGCGATATCGATGTTTCGGGCAAAAGCCCTTCATCAGGAATAAAGGCAGTGAGTCTGAAGCGTGGAGAGATAAGCTAGAGGAGGGTGGGGGTGGGGAGAGAGTCCCCATTAATCTAGAATTTGGTTTCCAGCATCTGCAGTCATTGTTTTTACCTCAATATTTTGCTAAAGGCTACTCACTGGATACCTGCAATGTAGAGTTATGAGGAAGTCATATGAAATTCTTAAAGTTCTGGGGAAGTAAGGAATGAGGGAAGATGTAATTATGTTGCTCTGTTTCACAGACTCAGCCATTTCTGAAGTACATCATGACCAATGATATACATCTGTGCTGTATTATCACCCAAAAGTGATGACTGTCATTGTAAATAAGGTCTACCCCCAATCAGGTTATAAAGGACAATTCCTGGAGGGTGCTATGTCAGAGAGCTATGTAGTTATTTCTGAATTGTATGTCCGATTGATTCAGTAATGCATTATGACCAAGAGGAGTGTACACTACCCAATAAGGCCAATTATATGCTTTCTCTATTTTAAACTTAAAATACAGAGATCCATCAAGCAGATTTATTTTATGAGGCATGTTATTCTCACATGTACTAATGATGTGGCGTTCTACCTCCAGGCGTCTGGTGGTAAGGGAGCGGCGGTGAAGGAGGCCCAGGACCTCCATATCCTCGGCAGAGTGGGAGGGGGAGTTGAAATGTTGGGCCACGGGGCGGTATGGTTGATTGGTGCAGGTGTCCCGGAGGTGTTCTCTAAAGCGCTCTGCTAGGAGGCACCCAGTCTCCCCAATGTAGAGGAGACCGCATCGGGAACAACGGATACAATAAATGATATTAGTGGATGTGCAGGTAAAACTTTGATGGATGTGGAAGACTCCTTCAGGGCCTTGGCTAGAGGTGAGGGAGGAGGTGTGGGCGCAGGTTTTACAGTTCCTGCGGTGGCAAGGAAAGGTGCCAGGGTGGGAGGATGGGTTGTAGGGGGGTGTGGACCTGACCAGGTAGTCACGGAGGGAACGGTCTTTGCGGAAGGCGGAAAGGGGTGGTGAGGGAAATAAATCCCTGGTGGTGGGGTCTTTTTGGAGGTGGCGGAAGTGTCGGAGAATGATTTGATTTATGCGGAGGTTGGTAGGGTGGAAGGTGAGCACCAGGGGCGTTCTGTCCTTGTTACGGTTGGAGGGGTGGGGTCTGAGGGCAGAGGTGCGGGATGTGGATGAGATGCGTTGGACGGCATCTTTAACCACGTGGGAAGGGAAATTGCGGTCTCTAAAGAAGGAGGCCATCTGGTGTGTTCTGTGGTGGAACTGGTCCTCCTGGGAGCAGCTACAGCAGAGGCAGAGGAATTGGGAATACGGGATGGCATTTTTGCAAGAGGTAGGGTGGGAAGAGGTGTAATCCAGGTAGCTGTGGGAGTTGGTGGGTTTGTAAAAAATGTCAGTGTCAAGTCAATCATCATTAATGGAGATGGAGAGGTCCAGGAAGGGGAGGGAGACGTCAGAGATGGTCCAGGTAAATTTAAGGTCAGGGTGGAATGTGTTGGTGAAGTTGATGAATTGCTCAACCTCCTCGCGGGAGCATGAGGTGGCGCCAATGCAGTCATCAATGTAGCGGAGGAAGAGGTGGGGAGTGGTGCCGGTGTAATTACAGAAAATCAACTGTTCTACATAGCCAACAAAGAGACAGGCATAGCTGGGGCCCATACGTGTGCCCATGGCTACCCCTTTGGTCTGGAGGAAGTGGGAGAATTCGAAGGAGAAATTGTTAAGGGTGAGGACCAGATCGGCCAAACGAATGAGAATGTCGGTGGAAGGGTACTGTTGGGGAGGTCTGGAGATGAAAAATCGGAGGGCTTGGAGGCCCTGGTCATGGCGGATGGAGGTGTAGAGGGATTGGATATATATGGTGAAGATGAGGCGTTTGGGGCCGGGTACAACAGACTAATAGAACAGAATGCAGAATATTGTGTTACGGCTATAGAGAAGGTGCAAAGAAAGATCTGTTCTAATATTGGAGAGGTCTGTTCATAACAGCGTGGAAGAAGCTATTCTTAAATCTGTAGGTATGTGTTTTCAAAGTTTTGTATCATTTGGAAGAGGGTGCAAGAGAGTATAACCAGGGTGGGAGGGACCTTTGAGTATATTGGCTGCTTTCCTGAGGCAGTGGGAAGTATCAAAGGAGTTAATGGATGTAAGGCTGGTTTGCGTGATGAATTGGGTTGTGTTCACCATGTTCTGTAATTTCTTGCCATCTTGAGCAGAGTAGTTGCAAAACCAAGCTGTGATACATCTGGATCGGATGCTTTCTGAGGAGTACCTATCAAAAATTTGTAAGAGTCATTGTGGACATGCTGACTTGCCTTAGCCTCCTGAGGAAGTAAAGGTGGCGTGCTTTCTTGACTGTCGCGCTAATGTGGATGTTGGTGATATTTACTTCAATGAACTTTAAGCTCTCGACCACTTCCACCTCAGCACCATTGATACAGACAGGAGCATGTCCTCCACTCTGCTTCTTGAAGTCAATGACCAACTCTTTCATTTTGCTGACATTGAGGGAGGGATTGTTGTCTTACACCATGCCACTAAGCTCTCTATTTCTTTCCTGCACTCAGTGTTGATTCTGCATGAGAATCGACCCACTACTTTAGTGTCTTCAGAAAACTTGTAAATGGAGTTCAAGCTGAATTTGGCCATAGACCTGAACGTATAAGGTATATAGTAGGGAGCTGAGTACACAGCCTTGTGAGGCACCAGTGCTGAGAATTATGGTGGTGGACTTGTTGTCGTTTATCTTTACTGATTGCAATCTGTGGGTCAAGAAGTTAAGGATCCAGTTGTAGAGGGGGAGCCGAATTTGGAGATGAGTTTTGTTGGAATGACAGTGTTGAAGGCGGAACTAAAGTCAATAAATAAGAGTCTGACGTAGATGTCCTTGTTATCTAGATATTCCAGGGATGAATGTAAGGCCAGGGAGATAGCATCTGCCATGGAGTTGTGGGGACGGGAGGCATATTATAGTGCATCAAGGAAATCTGGGAGGCTGGGATTGAGGGAGTGGATTAAATGAAAATGGTATTGTGATAAGGCATTCCTCCACTGTGGTGTCCACTTCCTCACACCTTTTAAATGTTTTTCTAATCAACCTGTTCAGTGATGTTTTATGCATCTCTGGAGCCAGAGGGATTTGATTCTAAGCCTCTTGGTTCAAACATTGTGGAATCATTTTTTTTCCACTTATCAACCCCAACCACCAGTGAATCACCATTGTTTTCCAATTAAATACAAAGACTGTTAAGGGCAATACAAAGATGTGGAGATGTAGGCAGGCTATAAATCAAAATAGAGTCCAAAGAGCAGATAAAATACTCTAGTCCTTGTGGTGCCCCCTTTTAAGTTATTTTCAAATCAAAGATGGTGGCACACATCGCTAGGGTAGGTGGGACTTAAACGCAGGCCTTCTGGATGAGAGATGGAGCCTCCCTCCTTTTAAGATACATTTTCTAATCAACCTGTGTCTCCTGCCTCATAGGAAGGGACACTACCGAGTTTTGAGAAGATTTGTAGCTCAGTTTAAGGTTCTGGATGTAGATTTACTGGCTGGTTCCAGTGAACCTTCCAGCTCAGTGAACAAATCTACATCCGGGACGCTACCCCTGTACCATAAGAGCTATTAAAGGGATCAGCCTGAATTGATTGCTATAGGACTGTACAATTTACACTGGCATGGAGAAGTCTGATTTAAAAGCATGATCTGTACAGGGACTTGAACCCTGAACCGCTAGATTAAAGTTTTGATAACCTGTCAACTGAGCTACCCAGGCTCACTCCCTGGGCTGTCAAGTACTAAATAAAATAATGCTCTTTACCTGGGTACCTTAGCCACACAATTAGCATACCATTAGCAAGGTTAACTTTGAACCTGAAAGGTGGCGCCTCTTATTTTTTTAACTGTGTCCTCTGGTTCAAGACATTCCCACAAAGAAAAACATCATTTTAGCATCCACCCTGTCAAGTTGCCTTTGCACGAGATGTGTTTCAGTAAGATCATCCAGCATTCTCTCAGACAAGGAAATGCGAAGACAAAGGCACCACCGTCCTACTTGCTCATTAGAGAGAGTAGACAGATGGTATTTTAACCTGAGAATCAATGCAGCTCAGGCAAGAGGAGACGATACGAAGGCAAATTCTTCATAGCAACCACAGCTGCTGCAGGAAGTGAATCAACACTTTTAGCCTTACAGGTCTGCTGTCCAGCCAACTGAACTATACAAACCATAGTCCACAGGCAGTAATGAGATAATCATCCCTTCATCACAGTTATCAGTTGTATGAAGCATTTCTGAACAGTTTCCAACACATTTCTATTCTTTCTTAAACAAAAGGATAGTTATTCTATTGCTGAAGAAGGGCTTATGCCCGAAACGTCGATTCTCCTCCTGCTTCTCGGATGCTGCCTGGTCTACTGTGTTTTTCCAGCATCACATTTTTCAACTCTGGTCTCCAGCATCTGCAGTCCTCACTTTCTCCTAGTTATTCTATTCACAGGACCTCAGACACAGCCTTTAAAATGCTACAAGGACAGGTTGGACAAATTTGGATTGCTTACTGTGGAGCGTTGAAGGCTGAGGAGAGATCTGGTTGAAGTATATAAAATAATGAATGACATGGATAAGGTGGATAGTTGGAGTCTCTTTTCCAGGGTAGAAATGTCAAATACTAGAAGGCAAAGTTTTAAGGTGAGAGGAGAAAATTTTAAAAGAGATGTGTGAGGCAAGTATTTTTGACACAGAGGGTGGTAGGTGCCTGGAATGTGCTGCCAAGGGAGGTGGTAGAAGCAGTTATGATAACAACATTCAAGAGGCATTTAGACAGACACATGAATAGGCAGGGATTAGAGGGTATGGACGCTGTGCAGGCAGATTGAATGAGTTTAGAATGGTGTCACAGTCAGCACAGACATGTTGGGCCAAAGGGCCTGTTCCTGTGCTGTACCATTCTAATGACTAATGCTTTGTACAACTATAGCAAATCAGTTCCATTTTTATATTCCATTTCCCTCTCAATGAACAATAAATTCTATAAACACTTTTTATCTAACTGAGGACCATGATTTGAAATATGCTCTTGAGAGAATGCTTTGGGTAGAAACGTGAGATTTGAACCTATGATTCATAAAGTACTCCATTATGGGTGCTTTTTAGATTAGATTAGATTAGATTACAGTGTGAAAACAGGCCCTTCGGCCCAACAAGTCCACACTAACCCGCCGAAGCGCAACCCACCCAGACCCATTCCCCTACCTTTACCCCTTCACCTAACACTATGGGCATTTTAGCCTGGCCAATTCACCTAACCTGCATATTTTTTGGTTTGTGGGAGGAAGCCGGAGCACCCGGAGGAAACCCACATAGACACGGGGAGAATGTGCAGACTCCACACAGAGTCGCCTGAGTCCAAGCACTTGTCTTACATCTTTTTGGCTTTCATTAATTGAACCTTATGACATCAAATAGTGAATAATTCCACTACCATTGTATCGTAAAGCTCTCAAAGTAACAAGAAGTGAACAAAGGAGAATTTGGACTATATTCTTTCAGCAATTTTTACATTAGCATTGCTCCAACCAGCAGGATTTTGTACGATCCTCAAAAGGTGACTTTGGTTTGTAATTGATGATAGTTAGTGTTTAATGGGTTTACAGAGATCCATCGCACTGTAAAAGGTCCTTTGGCCCATTTCATCCACACTGATCAAAAACAACTACCTAACTATTCTAATCCCATTTCCCAACACTTGGCCATAGCATTGTATGGCTTGGCATCACAGGTGCACATCTAGTGACTATCGTTGTTAACTATTAACGAGGACAGCGTGCACCACATCAATCTCAGCTGGATTTCAACTTGTGTCCTAGAAATGAGAAAGTGGTCCTCCAATTCACTGCATGAACTCATCCAATCAGTCCCTGCTCAGACAATAAAAGCCATTATTTTACCATGAGACATAGGAACAGGCTTAGACGATTGACTGAATTTTCTGAATCCGCAGTCTACTTTGGTTCCCTGTATGCAGAGGGTAATCTATTGAAAAGTTGTGAGCACACAGTAAATTTTTGTTCATTCATTTCAACACTATAATAAATGAATTAAAAAAACTTGAAAAGAGGTTCCAATGTAATTAACTTTTAAGGAATGGAGAAATGTTGAATAATACTGAAGGACATCTGAGGAAGAAAAGCTTGTGTGCCCATTGGGAATTAAAGATAAAAGCAGATGGATCTACAGCTATATCACTAACTGTCAGTACTAACAGAACCCAGCTGGACACCACAGATGTTTCCTGAGCAAAGTCCAGTGTGCCAGATGGACTCCAAGTATTGGGAGTCTGGAGACCGCTGAGAATGAATGACACTTCTTACGTGTCCGTAAAATGGTGATATTGCAATCAACAAAGCCCTTTGGGAAGATGGTAAAGAACACTTGGCTAAAAACAGGAACAGAATACGATAGTGAAAACACATTGACTGAAGGAGAAAATGAAAATCAGTGTCTTTATTTTTGGGGGTTTATACTATTTTGGAAAAGCAATATATCAGATATGTGTAGAAGTAATGACATGTCATTTTCTATGGGGGCATTTTCCATATAATTTTAAAATTCTGGATGTAAGTTTGCTTGCTGAGTTGGAAGGTTTGCTTTCAGATGTTTCGTCATCATACTAGGTAGCATCATCAGTGTTACATCCAGAACTTCAATCTGAGCTAGAAATCTTCTCAAAACTCACTAATGTGAAAGTCAGTTGTATAGATTTATGTTGAAGCACTCTGTGGAAACTGGAAGGTATGGAATGTTGAAGCACATTCTGGATTGGAAATGTTTTTTTTTTCCTTTGCTTTCTTGGACATAAGTCAGCAATTGCTGTGTGTTGTGTTTTACCAGCTGTTTCATTGTTGCCAGCAATCACTCTTTAATGAGTATGATTGTCCATTGAGGAAATTCTGGTGGCACTAGGCATGACTTATGTGGGGCCTTGTCTGATTGATGAGCCCTACAGCCACACCTCCACCCACACATTTGGCAAATGCTTCTGTGCGATGGAATTGACCCTTAGCCTTCTGATCACTGGCATTTCTCCTGCTCCTTTTCCGAACTTCCTCTTACCAGTGGATGTTCTCAAAGAATGGTTTCCCTTTGCACTTCCTCTGAATCAATTGTTTTTCTGAATGAGGGTCTCCCAAGCATTGGCAACTATGTTGCATTTCTTGAGGGAAGCATTTAGCGAGTCTTTGAAATACTTTCTTCGTCCTTCACTCTTTCCATTTGAGCTGGATAAAGATGATTTTTCTTCATATTGGACATGCTGTTTGCAGGAAGTCAAGTCACATTGGAGAGAAAGACAGCAAATGTTTTAGAGAGATAAGAGATGGGGTTTATGGTCACTAATTAATGGAAAATCTGGCTTTGAAAGGCTGTATGATCCTCAGTGCCTGTGATTGTCAATGAGTCATTATTGGACTTAGTTTTTTGATTTCATGGACCAAAGTATTTTTTAAGGAGCAAAACCTCAGGAGCTGCAAGATTCTCATACTTTCTCTCAGTAGCAATTCTTAGAAAGCTGATAATATTTCCAAGTACTTAATAATCTCTGAAAACACAAGGTCCACCCACTTTCCAAACTGAAGATTTTCCGTCAGTCTGCGGCTTTCAACAATTCGACAAGAAACCCTGACTTTACCCAGCTTCAGCTCCTCACAGACCACAATAGCGAACTGGAGTTAGGAGCTGAATGATCTCTAGATCATTTGGGAGGCTGTGGGGTTGATAGAGAGGAGTTACAGGAAGGTAGTTACACCCAGTTACAAGGTTGAAGGTAGCTGGGTGACAGTCAGGAGAGGGAAAGGGAATAGGCAGTCAGTGCAGGGACCCCCTGTTCCTCTCAATAACAAGTATACCGTTCTGGATAGTGTTGGTGGGGTGGGGATGACCAATAAGGGAAAGCCACAGAGGCCACGCCTCTGGCACCAAGTCTAGCCCTGTGGCTCCAAAGGGGGAGAAGAGGAGTGTGATCGTGACAAGGGATTCATTAGTCAGGGGAACAGACAGGAGATTCTTTGGATGAGAATGAGACTCCCGGATAGTATGTTGCCTCCCAGGTGCTAAGGTCAGGGAAGTCTTGGATTGAATCTACATCATTCTTAAGGGGAGGGTGAGCAGCCAAAATTTATGGTATGCATCGGTATCAACGACATAACTAGGAAAAGGGATAAGATGAAAAGTGAACTTAGGGAGTTAGAAAAGAAGCTAAAAAGAAGGACCTCAAAGGTCACTGCCATAGGAAGATATGGCAGACAAATGCATGGCTGAAGAGTTGGTGTACTGGGCAGGGTTTCAGATTAATGGATCATCGGGTTCTCTTCCGGGGAAGGTATGACCTGTACAAATGGGATGGTTTATACCTGAACTCGAGAGGGACCAATATCATTGTGGACAGGTTTGACAGAGCTGTTGAGGATACATTAAACTAGGTTGGCAGGATGGTGGGAACTAGAGTGTCAGGCCAGAAGATGCAGCAGTTGGTGTAAAGGTAGATACAACAGCAGAGAGAGTGTGAGGAAGTGTAGACTGAAATGGCAAGAGGATGGGACTTCAGGCAGAAAGGCAAAAGGAAAAAAATGCAGAGACCAGAGCAAAGGTTAGAAAATAATAAAAAAAAAATCAGGTGACAGAATCATATGCAAAAGGCAGGGAGATCGCTAATTTCTAACGGGACAATGTGTATAAGGGCACTTGATCTGAATGCCTGTAGTATACAAAACAAAGTTGATGAATTTGTTGTGCAAGTCAATACAAAGGTGTACGATTTAGTAGCCATTACAGAAATGTGGTTGCAGGATGGTGATGACTGGGAATTAAATATGTGAGGATATCAGGTAATTGGTGTTGGTGCTGAAAAAAAACACAGCAGGTCAGGCAGCATCCGAGGAGCAGGAGAATCAACGTTTCGGGCATAAGTCTTTCATCAGGAATGAGGTTTATTCTGATGAAGGTCTTATACCTGGAATGTCGATTTTCCAGCTACTCGGATGCTCCCTGACCTGTTGTGTTTTCCAAGCACCACACTCTTGACTCTGATCTCCAGCATCTGTAGTCCTGACTTTCTCTATCAGGTAATTAGGAAGGATAGGCAGGAAGGTAAGGGAGGCAGGGCTGTGCTCTTAATTAAGGATGAGGTTCTGGTGATAGGGAGAGACGATATCAGATCCGAGGAGCAAAATGTTGAACCAATTTGGGTGGAGATCAGGAATCATAAGGGAAAGAAACCATTTATTTGGTGGAACAGTGGAAGACCTTCAAAGAGATTTTTCCCAGTGCTCAAGGAAAGCATATTCCAGTCAAAATGCTGGAGGCTATCATTAAAGACCAAATATTGAGACATCTGAACGGAAAGGGTTCCATCAGGCGAAGCAACATGGATTCAGGAAGGGAAGGTCATGTTCGACAAACTTACTGGAGATCTTTGAGCATGCAACAAGTGCAGTGGATAGAGAGGAACAGGTGGATGTTGTATACTTGGATTTCCAGAAGGTGTTTGATAAGGTACCGCATAAAAGACTCATCCATAAGATAAAAATGCTAGAGTTATGGATAATGTACTAGCATGGATAGAGGACTGGTTAACCAATAGAAAGCAGAGAGTTGAGAAAAATGGGCGTTTCTGTGGTTGGTGATCAGTGGTGAGCAGAGTGCTGCAGGGGTCTGTGTTGGGCCTGCAATTGTTTATGATATATATAAATGATTTGGAAGAGGAGACCAAGTTTAACATATCCAAGTTGACTGATGGCACTAAATTAATTGGAAAAGCAAACTGTGCAGAGGATGTGGAGAGTCTGCAGGGAGATTTAAGCATGTTAAATAACGGGCAAGGGTCTGGCAGATGGACTACAATATTGGTAAATGTGAGATTATCCACTTTGGAAGTAAAAATAATAGATCAAAGTATTATTTAAATAGTGAATGATTGCAGCAAATTGTTGTGCAGAGGGACTCAGGAATGTGCATACATGAATCACTAAAAGTTGATTTGCAAGGAGCAACAGGTAATCAGGAATATGAGGAATATTGGCTTTCATTGCTAAAGGGATTGAGTTTAAGGACAGGGAGGTTCTGCTGCAATTGTACAAGGTGTTAGTGAGGCTGCACCTGGAGTCTCGTGCGCAGTTCTTGTTACTTGAAGAAGGATATACTGGCTTTGGAGGCAGTGCAAAGGAGGTTTACTGGGTTGAATCTGGAGGTGAGGAGGGTTACCCTGTGAGGAGAGGTTGAACCACCTGGGACTGTACTCACTAGAATTTAGAAGGATGAGAGGGGATCTTATAGACACATATAAACTATGAAAGGGACAGAGAAGATTAAGGTAGACAAGTTGTTTCTGCTGGTGGGTGAGACTAGGACTAGGGGACATGACCTCAAGATTAGGGGGAGCAGATTTAGGACAGAGATGAGGAGGAACTGCTTTTCCCAGAGAATTGAGAATCTATGGAATTCTCTGCCCAAGGAAGAAGTCGAGGTGGCTTTAATATATTCAAGACACAGTTGGATGGGTTTTTGCATGGTAGGGGAATTAAGGGTGATGGGGATAATGCAGGTAGGAGGAGCTGAGAGAATGGATAGTTCAGCTGTGGTCTTGATGAATGGCGGAGCAGGCTTGACAGGCCAAATGGCCTACTCCTGTTTCTATTACGATGGAACTATGAAACCCGGTAGTCCATGAGGATTATTCAACTTCCATCTTTTGTCGTCAGGCCCTTGGTCAGCAAAGGTGATTCTCCTTTTACCTTCTTTGGAAGAAAAAAATGTCTCTCCAGAGACAATTTACTTCTGTGTTGTGAGAGTGTGTCTGTGTTTTGGTTTAAAGGACATCGTGAATAAACTAATATAATTTCAAATTAAACCTTAATTGTTTCCTGTATTTGTGGCATATTTATGAAGAACACATTTTATGTTATAATTAACATTATTTTTGACACATCAAAGAAGCCAGGTGTAATTCTGTTCCGTTCTGATTAGCAGTACAAAAAGAAATCAATTGGTCATTTTGGCATTTGCGTGAATTTATTTATACGAATGGTGCAATTGGTGGAGCACCAGGCCTTGATTGCTTGCATGTTCCTCCCTTCAGCATCATAATGCCTGGAAGAATAAGAATTCAAATCAATTTTTCTTTGAAATTCCTCATTCTGGATGAGCATAGAGTGTAGGTGAGGTGAGAATTCTAGTCACTACTATAGTGAAGGAAAGTGAGAATTTTAAAATCTGCAAGTCAAAGTAACTATCAAACTTGGATTATAACATTTTCATCTAACAAAAACATTGGTGGCAAAATTGGATGGCCATTTCTCCTTTATCCAGATATCATTTACAGAATAGAACAATACAGCACAGAACAGGCCCTTCGGCCCACGATGTTGTGCCGAACATTTGTCCAAATATCCCTCAGTGAGTAAACCAAATCTGATATTGGATAGTAATTATTCAGTGAGTGATGGAGGAGTCTGGAATAAATATTGAATAGGCTTTCCAATAAGTAACAGCTGCAACAAGCGGGAGATCACAGAGATAAATCTATTGATAAAGTCGCAATTGACACAGGAAGTGGACAAAAGGAAGGAGGCAATGCAGGGAAAATCATTCAGTTTCTGAGTTAGCCCAAAATTCATAACTTTTCAAAGGATTATTCATGAATTCTAAGGAAACCAGACATTAAATATTCCAAACTGAGCCATATGCTGGCGCAGGTAAATATTGATAGGTTTCAAAATAACCTCTACCTTAAGGCATTCCAGATGCTTTCTCGAAAGGTCCAATGTGGAAAAGACATCTTAAATTATTTCTGTGTATGAACCAATAATATTTTCAAAGAAATGTATGTTTTGGTTTCTTCACAGTAGCAGAAAGAAAGCATTACCTCCTTGGAAGTGGTGAACAGCAGAGCTACAAGACATTTCCCTGGCTTTCAAGGACTCTGTTCTGAAGGAAGGTCAGGAAATCACACAATTTTCAACCTGAAAGGGTATTGAATGCGAGAGACCTCTTGGAATGGTGCTTACATTGCCATAGAATCGGAAAAGATGAATGCGATACTCCAAGCATGATAATTTGTACTTCAAAGGGATTTAGGCACTTGTGAAATAAACCAGAAACAAATTGCATTTGTAAAAAGAAGTGTATTTGAAAAGGCAAAGACTGATTAGGGATAGTCAGCATGGCTTTGTGCATGGGAAATCATGTCTTACAAAGTTGATTGAGTTTTTTGAAAAAGGAACAAAGAGGATTGATGAGTGCAAAGCAGTAGATGTGATCTATATAGACTTCAGTAAGGCATTCAACAAGGTTCCCCATTGGAGACTAGTTAGCAAGGTTAGATCTCAAGGAATACAGGAAGAATTAGCCTTTTGTATACAGAACTGGCTCAAAGATAGAAGACAGAGGATGGTGGTGGAGCGTTGTTTTTCAGACTGGAGGCCCGTGGCTAGTGGTGTGCCACAAGGTTGGTGCTGGGCCCTCTAAATATTGTCATTTATATAAATGATTTGGATGTGAGCATAAGAGGTATAGTTAGTAAGTTTGACACCAAACTTGAAGGTGTAGTGGACAGCAAGGAAGATTACCTCACAATACAACAGGATCTTGATCAGATGGGGCAATGGGCTGAGAAGTGGCAGATGGAGCTCAATTTAGATAAATACGAAGTAATGCATTTTGGGAAAGCAAATCTTAGCATGACTTATGCACTTAATGGTAAGGTTCTAGGGAGTGTTGCTGAACAAAGAAACGTTGGAGTGCAGGTTCATAGCTCCTTGAAAATGGAGTCACAGGTAGATAAGATAGTGAAGAAGGAGTTTGGTATGCTTTCCTTTATTGGTCAGAGTATTAAGTACAGGAGGTGGGAGGTCATGTTACGGCTGTACAGGACATTGGTTAGGCCACTGTCGGAATATTGCATTCAATTCTGGTCTCCTTCTTATCGAAAGGATGTTGTGAAACTTGAAAGGGTTCAGAAAAGATTTACAAGGATATTTCCAGGCTTGGAGGATTTGAGCTATAGTGAGAGGCTGAATAGACTAGGGCTGTCTTCCCTGGAGCATTGGAAGCAGAGGGGTGACCTTATAGAGATTTATAAAATCATGAGGGGCATGAATCGGGTAAATAGACAAAGTCTTTTCCCCTGGGTTGGGGGAGTCCAGAACTAGAGGGCATAGGTTTAAGGTGAGAGTGGAAAGATATTTAAGAGACCTAAGGGGCAACTTTTTTCATGCAGAGGGTGGTACGTGTATGGAATGAGGTGCCAGAGGAAGTGGTGGAGGCTGGTACAATTGCAACATTTAAAAGGCATCTGGATGGGGATATGAATAGCAAGGGTTTGGAGGGATATTGGCCGGGTGCTGGCAGGTGGGACTAGATTGGGTTGGGATATCTGGTCAGCGTGGACAAGTTGGACCGTTGGGTCTATTTCCACGCTGTGCATCTGTATAGCTCCATGATTCTATGAGAGGTCCCACTTGGAATATTGTGTGCAGCTTTGGTTACCTTGTTACAGGAAAGACACGGCTAAACTGGAATGATTTCAAAGAAGATTTACGAGGATGTTGCCAGGACGAGTAGAACTGACTTATAGGGAGGAGTTGGCCAAGGTAGGACTTTATTCCTTGGAACATCGGAGAATGAGGGGTGATCTCATTGAGGTGTATAAAATCATGAGGGGCATAGAAAGGATAAATGCATATAGTCTTTTTCCCAGGGACGGGGAATTAGAAAACTGGAAGGCATAAGTTTAAGGTGAGAGAGAAAAGATTTAAGAAGGAACTGAGGGGCAACTTCTTCAAGAAGAGAGTGGTGCATATATGGAATGGGATGCCAAACAAAGTGCTTAAGTCAGGTACAATGGCAACATTTAAAACACATTTGGATAGGTAAATGGTTCGGAAGGGTTTAGAAGGATATGGATCAATCCATATCAAGCAATTGGAACTAGCTGAGTGGGCCCCATGGTCAGCATGGATCAGGTTGGGCCAAAGGGTTTGTTTTCATGTGGCATTACTCCATGACCCTATGACTCTAAGATGAGTTTTGAAGACATTATTTTGAACTTGAAATATTAATTCTGCTTCTCAGTGCAGAGTTGCTGCCAGACCTGCTGAATATTTCCAGCACTTTTTGGGTTTATTTGAATCTCTCAGAACTATCCCAAAGTTTTTCATGCACAATTCCTTTATGACTGCTCATTAGCTAGAAACTATACAAACCCTCCTGTGCACAGCAAGAAACCATAAAAAATAAATAAAATGAAAGAAGTGGTTAAGACCATCAGAAATAGGAGCAAGAGGAGGCCATTTGGCCCATCAAGCCTGGTACACCATTTAACAAGGTTGTGGCTGATCTGATATTTCTCATGTCCACTTTTCTGCTTTTGCCCCATAATCTTTGATTCAGCAATTGATCAAGAATTTGTCTTAAATATATACAAGGGCTCTACACCCACAGATCTCTGCGGTATGCAGTTCCAAAGACTCACAATCTCCTGAGAGAAGAAAATCCTCCTTAACTTTGTTTTGAATGTTGTCCCCCTGTTCAAGAAGGGTAGTCACGATAAACCAGGTAACTACAGACCAGTGAGCTTGACGTCAGTGGTGGGAAAGTTGCTGGAGAAGGTACTGAGGGATAGGATCTATTTCTATTTGGAAGAGAATGGGCTTATCAGTGATAGGCAACATGGTTTTGTGCAGGGGAGATCATGCCTTACAAACTTAATAGAGTTCTTTGAGGAAGTGACCAAGTTGCTAGATAAAGAAAGGGTTGTTGATGTCATATATATGGACTTTAGTAAGGCATTTGATAAGGTTCCCCATGGTAATCTAATGTAGAATGTGAAGTCATGTGGTGTGTAGAATGTTCTAGCTAGGTGGATAAAGAACTGGTTGAGCAACAGGAGACAGAGAATGGTAGTTGAAGGGAGTTTCTCGAAATGGAGAAAAGTGACCAGTGATGTTCCACAGAGATCAGTGCTGGGGCCACTGTTGTTGTGATATACATCAGTGATCTGGAAGAGGGCATTCGTGGTCTGTTCAGTAAGTTTGCAGATGGCACAAAGATTGATGGAGTAGCAGAAATCATAGGGGACTGTCAAAGAATACAGGAGAATATAGATAGACCGGAGAGTTAGGCCAAGAAGTGGCAGATGGAATTCCATCCGGGCAAATATAAGGCAATGCATTTTGGAAATTTAGAGCGAACTGTACTGAACTCGGAAGAGCCTCGGGAAAAGTTGATGAGCAGAGAGAGCTGGGAGTTCAGGTCCATTGTACCCTGAAGATGGCTGCACAGGTGGATAGAATGGTCAAGAAGGCATACGGTATGCTTGCCTTCATCGGATGGGTATAAGAGCCGGCAGGTCATGTTAAAATTGTACTTGACATTGGTTAGGCTGCATTTAGAATACTGTGTACCGTTCTGGTCACCACATTGCCAAAAGGATGTGGATGCTTTGGAGAGGGTGCAGAGAAGATTTACGAGGATGTTGCCTGGTATGGAAGGTGCTAGATATTAAGAGAGGTTGAGTAGGTTAGGATTGTTTTCATTGGGAAAAAGGAAATTGAGGGGGGACCTGATTGAGGTTTACAAAATTATGAAGGGTATAGACAGGATGGATAGAAATTAGCTTTCCCAGGATGAGGGATTCAATAACAAGAGGTCACACGTTCAAGGTGAGAGGTGAAAGGTTTAAGGGGGATACACATGGAAAGTACTTTACTCTGCCTGGAACGGATTGCCAGCAGAGGTAGTCGAGGCAAGCACAGTAGATTCATTTAAGGTGTATCTGCACAGATGCACAAGTAGGTAGGGAGCACTAGGATACAGATCCTTAGGAATTGGGCAATAGATTTAGACAGTAGATTTGGATCGGCACAGGTCAGAAGACCAAAGGGCCTGCTCCTGGGCTGTAAGTTTTCTTTGTTCTTCATTCTTTGTTCATTGTTCAATCTTAAATTGGTGCCACTTTATTCCGCGACAGTACCCTCTGGTCCTAGAGTCTCCCTTGAGGGGAAGAATCCTCTCAGCATTTACTCTGTCAAACCCGTTAAGTATCCTATATGTTTCAAAGTGATCAAATCTCAATCTTTTAAACTGCTTTGAGTAAAGTCCCAACCTGTTTGGTCTTTGCTCACAAGGTAATCCCTTCAAACCAGAAATTATCTTAGTGAAGCTTGTCTGAACTACCTCCAATGAATTGATATCTTTCCTTAAATAAGCAGACCAAAGCTGCCTGCGGTATTCCAGATGTGGTCTCACCAGCACCTTGTCCAGATGAAGTAAGAATTCGCTACTCTTGTACTCAAGTTGATCTGAGTTTTGGTCATCTTTCTGGTTAAGGAATGAAGTCTTGTCAGGGCATGTGGAAAGCCCCATATTCTTATCTTAAATAATGCTGTGGAGTTTGTAAATATTTATCTGAATCATGACGATGGGTCAACAGAATTTTACAGTAACTTCCCATCCACATGATAACATCCATCAGAAACCAGCACTCCTGCATTTGCATCAATCTACATTATCTGCTGATGTTTTAGGCTGGTTTTGTTCCCATAGCCTTCTCACTCAAATGTGCTACCAATATACATTACAATAAGCTTGATATTTAGTCAGCAAAATGATCACATTACCAATAATTTCAAGGCTGATTTCACAAAGGATTTCTGCTCATCTAGAGTCATTAATTCTTGGCATAACATGTCGTCCAGAGTAATGGAGTGTATGAGTTCTAGAGTGTTCAAAGAGTGCAATGTATCCGATTGTGCAAAAATGAGATAAATCAGTTTACTGCTCTATTCATGGAATCTTTGTAAACTCAGCCAAATTCCCATTGGCCTGAAGAAGCACTTATAATGGGTCTTCTATGGAAAAGTAAACTAATGAGTTGATTTATAAAGGTAGACAATTGAGCAGGTTAATTTATTAATGTAGATGGGATGCATCAAGGAGTGAAACAAGAGGTCACAGCTGCACTTCCTCAACTGAACACATGACAGATGCTGCAGAGTACAAATGAATGAGGAACATTTTCAACCTGGATGTGGGAAAGCTGAGGAACCAACCACTTCGCCAACTTCCTGGCAGCTGTTCAAGTGCAAATGGCAGAAAAGCTGGAACATGTGATTCTGATCAGGAATGTGGTGACATGGGGAGATGAAAACTTTATTTCCATTCAGACGGTTATTGAGATTTGGTAAAAAGAGAAGGTGGAAGCTGATAAATAATTTTAAAAGGGTATTGGACAGATGCTTAGAGATGAGGCTGAGAGTATTATGATCACTCAACAAAGCTATGGTTTTCAGAACAATTGATCTTTTTTGAAGTCATGATAGACTCAATAGATTAAATAGCTCCTTTTTGTGCTTTAAATTCTATACAACTAACCAGTGGATATAAACGTTGACTTGAGTTGCCTTCTGCACTTGATCTTCCTTCTCATTGTTGAAATCTGGATGTCACTGGCAAAGTGAAATGATCACTTTTAAGAAAGGTTGATGGGCACTTTTCTTTGGCATCCATCACTAAAACAGTGCTGGACCCATCTTGTTGCATTTGGTGAGACCTTTGTTGCATGCAAATTGTCTGTCTTTTGTTTACTTATTAGACATCAGTGACTAGAACTTAGATATGAATTATTTGGGTTATCTTAATGTCTTAATTGAAAGGTAGGGCTTACTTATTTCATTTCCTTCAACCCAGACATTTTTCTCTTGCAGGATCCTAAGTCTAGAGATTCCACAGCAAGTGACAGCATTCTGATAAACTGCTATTCTTTAATGTCAGAATGTTTTTTGCTGGAGACTTATAAATATTGCATCTTGTTCTAAAAGGGGTCTAAAATTAAGCCCCGCTACTGCAGGCTCATCACCTTAACTTCTGTGGTAAGAAAGCCATCGGAGAGAATATTTCAGCACAGAATTAAGAGCTTCCTTGCCAAATTAGGTCAATGGATGGATTTGATAAGGGAGAGTCTTGGTTAGTAACATAGAGACATGGGACCAGGAGTAGGCCATTCAGCCTCTTCAGCCAGTACCACCATTCAAAGGAAGGAAGGAGGGAAGGAAGGAAGGAGTGCTGAAGTAGAGGGGGAGGAGGCTGATAGGTATGAACTCCGACATATATCAATTGAGCCGACCAGTCTGCTCCAGGCTGTGAAAGTTTTTGTACAGCAATTCTATGCAGAGACAGATGGACCAGAATCCAAATTTCTTTACTTCACCTTGACTTTCTGTAAGCAACGTATAGGGAAAAGGTTCCTGTATTGATTCGATAAGCCTGCCCCATGGGTACAGTGCTGTTTGGCATGATGTTGTGACATGTGTTTCACAAATAGTGACATTGCACTAAAAAGAGGTGCTGCATTCAGTTATTAATTATCAAAAATGCTGATGAAACACTCTGGTTGCCAGAACTCTGTGTACAACATGTTGGTCCCAATGCTTCAGAGAGAGATGTTTTACTGCAGACGTTGAAGTACAATGTTAGAATGACAGTGATGTTGCAGGATGACTGAATACACGCTACTTTTCAGGGGGGGTCCAATAATAGCTGCAATATTTAGATACCCCACCAAGTTACTAATCTGAGACATCAGATCATCATCTGTCTACTTAAAGTGTGCAAAGGAATGGTCTGAAAGATTACAGCCTCATAGAGAGTAGAAAGGAAAGGAGACATCTCAGGTCAGAGGGCGCTTAGATTAGATGAGATTCCCTACAGTGTGGAAACAGCCCCTTCGGCCCAACCAGTCCACACCGACCCTCTGAAGAGCAACTCACTCAGACCCATTTCCCTCTAACTAATGCACCTAACAACTATGGCCAATTCGCCTGGATTGTGGGACGAAACCCATGCAGACACAGGGAGGAAGTGCAAACTCCACACAGACTGTCGCCCGAGGCTGGAATCGAACCTGGGACCCTGGTGCTGTGAAGCAGCAGTGCAAACCACTGAGCCACTGTGCCACCCAAAGCAAAAGATTACAGCAAGTCCCAGTCCAGAGATTTGAGAGTATTAATCAGCTTAGCAGAGGTTCTGCAATGTTGGAGATGCTGTATTTTATGTGAAATGTTAAACCAAACTCTGGCTGCCCTCTCAGGCGCAGGTAAAGAATCCTGTGACATTTTGGAGCTATACCCAATATCCTGGTCAACAGTTAACACTCAAGCAATATCGCAAAAACAGAGTACAGTAATCTCGTCAGTAGTCAGCACACCCAGGAAAGGAGGGCTGCCAGCTCAATCAAGGAATAGTTGTGGTGGTGGGGAGAATGAGAATTGCCGCTGCTGCAAACTGAATGTGTGCTTCAAAAACAAGGATCTAGGACCATTCAAAGATACTGTCAGTGAGGTGTGGATCAAGAGAGAAAGAGAGAGAGAGAGAGAGAGAGAGAGAGAGAGACTGGGGGAGATGAACAAATGATCAGCTCCCAGAGCGAGGACACCTATTTGCATCCTGATAAGTCACTCTCTCTGTCTGGGTAAGGTTGCCAGGAAATTACAATTCTGATTTCCACTTTTAAATCTCAGACTAGTGCAGCACTGCTCTGAACTTAGGGTTTTCAACCTGATTAATATTCTTAAGTCTTTGGACTGGGGTCAGCTGTGATCTTCTGCCGTAATCACACTTGGAAAGCTACTATTTGTTGCCTTTCTGATTGTTGGTTGGATGAGAATTCTGCTTGCTTGTTACCAGCTAGCAGGGATTTTCCTGTATATGGACATTATCTCAGTGCTGCATGTCAATTTAGCCGCTGTGTTTCTCAAATGGCAGTCGCAACTTCAGG
The DNA here is from genome assembly GCF_047496795.1 of Chiloscyllium punctatum. Classification (NCBI taxonomy): domain Eukaryota; kingdom Metazoa; phylum Chordata; class Chondrichthyes; order Orectolobiformes; family Hemiscylliidae; genus Chiloscyllium; species Chiloscyllium punctatum. The sequence goes on along the minus strand of NC_092764.1, from coordinate 11,387,529 downwards.
AGGAAACTTCTGCCTCTGGAGATGGTAAACGTCAAGGCAGGAAGGATACTCAATTCAATGTGATGATGGCGTAGCCTACTCACCTCCACAGGAATTATTTAGGACAGGAAGTGCCAATGAAGGCCTTAAGTAGCCCAATAAGCATCATTTTGGGGCTTTCACCTATCGCTACTTGGACGAACCTAGCTTCAAGTGAATTTATTGCCTTGCCACATGCTGCACTGATAAAATTATGCAGGGGGCGTTTGCAAGAGATGCTGTATCAATGCAGGCCTATCTTTCTGGTAGTGGTAAAACTTGGAGCATGGAATACTCCCTAGGACCTTACCATTAAGTGTATCAGTCCTGCTAAGATTTGCTTTCCCAAAATAGAGAGAATGGTTGAGATTTGGACTCTCTTCCACAAAAGGAAGTAGACAGTAGATCAGTAGTTAATTTTAAATGTTAGATTTCTGTTAAGCAATGATGCTAAAGGAGATGGGCCAAAGGCAGGTATATAGAGTTAGGCCACAGATCAGCCATGATCTCTTTGAATGTTAGAAGAGGTGTGATGGGCTAAATGCTCTAATTATTGTTCCAATGGTCCTGTGACTTGGTGAGCACTTGGGACTACGACTAAATCAGATCTTTCAAGGGAACAAAATGGATAAGCAATTGAAAATGCAAGGTTCTGGAACTGTTGAAATATCCAGCTGCTCAGCCTGAGGATGTCTGATCTGTCCTTCAACTCTATTTGCATATATTTATTCAATTGTCTTATCCTGCAAATACTTTCCCAAATATACTTTGAAAAAGGGTAGTTGGGGGTGTATTGGTAATGTTGTTAGATTAATCTGGAGTCCCAATGGTAATGTTCTGGGGACATGGATTGGTTTGTGACCATGGAATACAGGGAGAACTAGCCATTTGGATACTGAACTGGCTCAAAGGTAGAACACAGAGGGTGTGGTGGAGGGTTGTTTTTCAGACTGGAGGCCTATGACCAGTGGAGTGCCACAAGGATCGGTGCTGCGTCCTCTAATTATTATCATTTATATAAATGATTTGGATGTGAGCATAAAAGGTACAGTTGGTAAGTTTGCAGATGACACCAAAATTGGAGGTGTAGTGGACAGCGAAGAGGGTTACCTCAGATTACAACAGGATCTGGACCAGATGGGCCAATGGGCTGAGAAGCAGCAGATGGAGTTTAATTCTGATAAATGCGAGGTGTTGTGTTTTAGGAAAATAAATCTTAGCAGGACTTCTACACTTAATGGTAAGGTCCTAGGGAGTGTTGCTGAACAAAGAGACCTTGGAGTGCAGGTTCATAGCTCCTTGAAAGTGGAGTCGCAGGATAGGATAGTGAAGAAGGTGTTTGGTATGCTTTCCTTTATTGGTCAGGGTATTGAGTATAGGAGTTGGGATGTCATGTTGCGACTGTACAGGACATTGGTTAGACCACTGTTGTAATATTGCATGCAATTCTGGTCCTATCAGGGAGACATTGTGAAACTTGAAAGGGTTCAGAAAAGATTTACAAGGATGTTGCCAGGGTTTGAGGATTTGAGCTATATGGAGAGACTGGACAGGCTGGAACTATTTTCCCTGGAGCGTCGGAGGCTGAGGGGTGACCTTATAGAGGTTTACAAAATTATGAGAGGCATGGATAGGGTAAATAAGCAAAGTCTTTTCCCTGGTGTGGGGAGTCCAAAACTAGAGGGCATAGGTTTAGAGTGAGAAGGGAAAGATATAAAAGAGATCTAAGGGGCAACATTTTCACGCAGGAGGTGATACGTGTATGGAATGAGCTGCCAGAGGATGTGGTGGATGCTGACACTATTGCAACATTTAATAGGCATTTGAATGGGTATATGAATAGGAAGGGATTTGAGGGGTATGGGCCAGATGCTGGTAGGTGGGACTAGATTGGGTTGTGATATCTGGTTGGCATGGACGGGTTGGACTGAAGGGTCTGTTTCCGTGCTGTACATCTCTATGACTCTATGACTGCGAGTGCTTCCTACTGTCTTTCCTGAATAGACTGGCCCAAATTTTTAGACTATGCCCTCCAGTTCTAGAATCCCCAACCAATGAAAATCATTTCTCTCAATCTATGTTCTTCCTTTGCTGTTAATATCTTGAAGACTTGGAGCAGATCAGCTCCTAACCTTCTAAATTCTAGACAAAACGTGAAAAACCTACCTATAGTGCATCTCTGCATTAAGAATATTGTCTTATCTCTTCTGGTGATATTTTTAACTGAATGATTCTTCATGACTAACTTACATATCAACCCAAAAACAAACCCCACTTCATAACATCAAAGAAAAACTCCACAAATTTTCTTCTCTGTGCTCTTGTGGAAAACAGGTTGACTTTTCTCACATCTGTCTATCCTCTGTTTGCTTTCACTCCTAACTACTTTTAACATGACAGGAAGAAGCCATTTATATTCCGTGACACTGCACACTGATATTAGCTGTTCCTTGAAACAGTCACTATTAACCTTGCTTTAGTCAGAATGCGTTTAATCATCATTATAACCAAGGAAAATGGCTTTTAAAAAGATAGTCAATTGTCCTGTTACTGTACCCTTTTGCAACAAAAGACTCAGAAATAATATATAATGCATCAAGGAGCCTGTTCCAAATAAATCTTTAGCAATTATGTGCCATGCAATTACTGCAAGCATCACATTGTGACATTATTATGAAGCCTCCTAATCCTCTGATGATTACCATAATTGAATCAAATTTTTGATCAGAATTTTATCACAGAAATCACACCAAACGCTCTTGTATTTTCAGCTGTAGAATTTTTTTTTAATCCATTCACGTGGATGTGTCACTGGCAATGCCAGCACTTATTTCCCAGCCCTAATGGTCCTGAAGTTGTGCCAAGCAATTCATGGATTCATCTTGACAGAAGAATTATGACCTGACTCTTGTTTATTTCAGGCTAAGTCTGAGTTGTGTATGGTTTTCAGGAGAGAAACTTTCTCTCCCTATCTTACCAAGTGTTCACTGTCCCGATGGGGGTCTGTCAAGTCTGGCTTATTGTTTCAATGCACTGTTCCCAGAACAATTCATTACATGGCAGATGTCCTTCAAAATACTGGCATTCCTTATGCCCATGCCATCTTTAAAAGGCCGCAGTATATCTGAATGAGCACTTGCATTCTGAAGCTGCCCTATGGTACGGTGGCTCAGTGGTCAGCCCTGCTGCCTCCTAACACCAGGGACCTGGGTTCAATTCCAACCTTGGGTGAATGCTGGTGAGGAGTTTGCACACTCTCCACGTGTCTCTGCAGACCTCTTTCCACAGTCCAAAATTGTGTAGATTTGGGACTTTAGCCATTCTAAATTACCCCATAGTGCTCAAAGGTGTGTTGGCTGAGGTGGATGGGGATTAGATTGCTCTTTGGGGTGCAGTATGGATTTGATGGGACGAATGGCCTGCTTCCACACTGTTGGGATTCTGTAATCCTCCTCATTGATGGACAGGATCTGAAGATGTCAGAGGAGGGTACAATAGCTCTACAATTTTCTGACGGGGACCTGGAGGTGCTGATTGAGGGGTAGTTGGACAGTAGAGGCATCCTCTCCCAGAGGAACAGTAGAAGAAACCTTGGCCTCTAGGTGCCAAGCAGGTCAGTGAAATGGTGCAGAAGGATGGACAACAGTGCCATTAGGAAATCAGTGCCATTCTGTCACTGCATCACGGTAAGTGTCTCATGCTTCTTTCTCCAACATTTCACACTTACTCGCTCTTACAGCACCCTTTCCCCCATCGAAGGCTAATGTACTACCAATTTCCCTCACTCTCTCCCAGTAACCTCATTCCCCTCCCGCAAGCTCCAAATTCCTCATCACCCTGTGTGCCAAATGGAGCCCACAAGAGAGCAGGCTATTCTGGACCTAGTGCTTTGCAATGAACCAGACTCTATAAAAGATCTTAAAGTAAGGGAACCCTTAGGAAGTAGCGACCATAATATGGTAGAGTTCAGTCTGGAGTTTGAAAGGGAGAAGGCAAAATCTGATGTAATGGTGTTACAGTTGAATAAAGGTAATTATGAGGGCATGAGAGAGGAACTGACTAAAATAGACTGGAAGCAGAGGCTAACCGGGAAGACACTAGAGCAAAAATGGCAGGAGTTTGTAGGTATAATTGAGGACACTGTACAGAGGTTCATTCCCAAGAAAAGAAAGATTAACCGGGGAGGGATTAGACAACCTTGGCTGACAAAGGAAGTCAGGAAATGTATTAAAGAAAAAGAGAGATCCTATAAAGTGGCTAAGAACAGTGGGAAATCAGAAGATTGGGAAGGATACAAAAGCAAACAGAGGATAACAAAGAGTGTAATAAGAAATGAGAGGATCAAATATGAAGGTAGGCTAGCCAGTAATATTAGAAATAATAGTAAAAGTTTCTTTCAGTACATAAGAAACAAACGACAGGCAAAAGTAGACATTGGGTCACTTCAAACTGATGCAGGGAGCCTAGTGATGGGAGATAAGGAAATAGCAGGAGAACTTAACAAGTACTTTGCGTCAGTTTTCACAGTGGAAGACATGAGTAATATCCCAAAAATTAAAGGGTGTCACGGGGCTGAGTTGAGTATGGTTGCCATTACGAAAGAGATAGTGCTAGAAAAGTTAAAAAGTCTTAAAATTGATAAATCTCCTGGCCCCGATGGGATACACCCTAGAGTTCTGAGAGAGGTTGCTGAGGAAATAGCAGAGGCATTGGTTGAGATCTTTCAAGAGTCACTGGAGTCAGGAAAGGTCCCGGATGATTGGAAGATGGCTGTAGTAACCCCCTTGTTCAAGAAAGGATCAAGGCAAAAGATGGAAAATTATAGGCCAATCAGCTTAACCTCGGTTGTTGGTAAAATTCTAGAATCCATCATTAAGGATGAGGTTTCTAAATTCTTGGAAGAGCAGAGTCTGATTAGAACAAGTCAACATGGATTTAGTAAAGGGAGGTCATGCCTGACAAACCTGTTGGAATTTTTTGAAGAGGTAACAAGTAGGTTAGACCAGGGGAACCCAGTGGATGTGGTCTATCTGGACTTTCAAAAGGCCTTTGATAAGGTGCCACACGGGAGGCTGCTGAGCAAGGTGAGGGCCCATGGTGTTCGAGGTGAGCTGCTGGGATGGATTGAGGATTGGCTATCTAACAGAAGGCAGAGAGTTGGGATAAAAGGTTCTTTTTCAGAATGGCAGCCGGTGACGAGCGGTGTCCCGCAGGGTTCGGTGCTGGGGCCACAGCTGTTCGCATTATATATTAATGATTTGGATGAGGGAACCGGGGGCATTCTAGCGAAGTTTGCCGATGATACGAAGTTAGGTGGACAGGCAGGTAGTACTGAGGAAGTGGGGAGGCTACAGAAGGATCTAGACAGGTTGGGAGAGTGGTCCAGGAAATGGCTGATGGAATTTAACGTGAGCAAGTGCGAGGTCTTGCACTTTGGCAAAAAGAATAAAAGCATGGACTACTTTCTAAATGGTGAGAAACTTAATAAAGCCAAAGCACAAAGGGATCTGGGAGTGCTAGTCGAGGATTCTCTAAAGGTAAACATGCAGGTTGAGTCTGTGATTAAGAAAGCGAATGCAATGTTGTCTCTTATCTCAAGAGGGTTGGAATATAAAAGCAGAGATGTACTACTAAGACTTTATAAAGCTCTGGTTAGGCCCCATTTGGAGTACTGTGTCCAGTTTTGGTCCCCACACCTCAGGAAGGACATACTGGCACTGGAACGTGTCCAGCGGAGATTCACACGGATGATCCCTGGAATGACAGGTCTAGCATATGAGGAACGGCTGAGGATACTGGGATTGTATTCGTTGGAGTTTAGAAGATTAAGGGGAGATCTAATAGAGACGTACAAGATAATACATGGCTTTGAAAAGGTGGATGCTAGAAAATTGTTTCTGTTAGGCGAGGAGACTAGGACCCGTGGACACAGCCTTCGAATTAGAGGGGGTCATTTCAGAACGGAAATGCGGAGACATTTCTTCAGCCAGAGAGTGGTGGGCCTGTGGAATTCATTGCCACGGAGTGCAGTGGAAGCCGGGACGCTAAATGTCTTCAAGGCCGAGATTGATAGGTTCTTGTTGTCTAGAGGAATTAAGGGCTACAAGTGGAGCTGAAATGCGCATCAGCCATGATTGAATGGCGGAGTGGACTCGATGGGCCGAATGGCCTTACTTCCACTCCTATGTCTTATGGTCTTATGGTCTTATTGCTGCCTCCTCACTTCCTCCGGACACGTCACCAGCATTCACCCACCTGCATCCAGACTAACAGCCATGCCGCCCACTTTCACATCTCTAACTCCTCCCTTTCTGGTTGCAAGGCAGCGACTGCAGAAGTAGGCAGCATGAGGTAGTGCTGGGAACAGGAACAGACTGTAAGGCATTGAGAGCAGGCAGTTTGGGGCAGCAGTGGGGGTGAGGTCAAGCCCAGAGTAGAGGAGGTCAAATCCTTGTTAAGGAGTATGAGCACAACATGACCAGACACTTACAGTCTGTGGTGTTGAACCATTAACTGTGTTTCTTTGCTTTTCTATTCTTTAACTTCATTTTTCTTATTTTTCTGCTTTATACCTATGTACCTAAGATGGCACCATGAGTGGCAACTGGTAAACCTTTCACTGTATTCATGTGAGTAAGTGACAATAAAGCTAACTCATTTAATTCAATTACGGGAAAAGGACGTCTATCAGAGAGATGCTATGATGGCTGTATGTGAAATAACTCTACAGAGGCAGGTATCTTGTTACAAAGTCACCCTTTATTTACATATAAACAGTCCTTGATTTTAGCACTGCCTCCTTCAGAGTCAAGTATCAGAATGTCAGTATCTCTGATACTCACAGCTTTTTTAACTGTCAGCCATGGCTCCCTGATTGGACCAGATTTAACAACTGCAATCTGGGAACTCATATTCTATGAGTTGAAGCTGGGGACCATGCGCAGTGTGTCAAAGTTTGCAGATGGCATTAAGTAGAGCAAAGTGTGCAGAGGATTGTGAAATTTTACAGAGGGACACAGTTTAAGTGAATGAGCAAAGGTCTGGCAGATGGAGCACAATGTTATTAAATGTGAAGTCATATATTTTAGTAGGAATAACCGAAAAATGAATATTATTTGAATGGTAACAAATTGTAGCATGCTGCTGTGCAGAGGGACCTGAGTGTTGAATCACAGTAGGTTTGTTTGTCAGTGCAACAGGTAATTAAGAAGGCAAATGGATTTTTGTCCTTTATTGCTAAGGGGACTGAGTTTAAAAGCAGTGAGGTTATGTTGAAGTTGTGTAGGGTACTGGTGAGGTCACATGAGGAGTACTGCATGCAGTTTTGGTCTCCTTAATTGAGAAAGGACGTACTGGCTGTGGAGGGGTTGCAGAGGAGGTTCACTGGATTGATTCCCGAGTTGAGGGGGGTTGGCTTATGAAGAGAAGCTAAACAGATTGGGATTATATTCATTGGAATTTAGGAAGGACTTTAGGGAGGATCTCATAGAAACATCAAAAATTATGCAAGGAATAGTTAAGTTAGACATCGACAGGATGTTTCCATTGGTGGATGGAACTAGGACAATAGGGTATAGTCTCAAAATTTGGGGGACTAACTTTAGGACTGAATTGAGAAGGAACTTCTTCACCCAGATAGTTGTTAATCTATGGACCTCCCTGCCTAGTGAAGTAGATTAGATTCCCTACAGTGTGGAAACAGGCCTTTCAGCCCAACAAGTCCACACCGACCCTCCAAAGAGTAGCCCACCCAGACCCATTCCCCTACATTGACCCCTGACTAACGCAGCTAACACTATGACCAATTTAGCAGAGCCAGTTCACCTAGCCAGCACATCTTTGGATTGTGGGAGGAAACTCACGCAGACATGAGGAGAATGTGTAAACTCTACCTGGACCCTAGCACTGTGAGGCAGCAGTGCTAATTATTGAGCCACCATGCCATCCATAGTTGAGGCTTCCTCAGTAAATGCTTTTAAAGCTAAGATATAAAATGTTTGAACAGTAAAGAAATTAAGGTTTTGTGGTGAGCGGGCGGATAAGTGGAGTTGAGACTACGAAAAGTCAGCCATGATCTTATTGAATGGCAGAGCAGGCTCAGAGGACCAGTTGACTTACTCCTGCTCCTGGTTCTTATGTTCTATGAGGTCTAGCTGGATGACCTCATTCCAATCACTATACTAAGGGGTTGGTCATTGCCAGATACCAATGTACGTGACTAGGCAGTGATGGGAGATGAATAGCTGGTGGCTGTGATGCAGGTTGGTTCTACCCAACAAGGGGGTCATTTGGAGAAGGTGGGGGTCTGAATCCACCAGGTACATAATAAAGCAAAGAGCTGTGGATGCTGGAGATCTGAAGCCAAAGCAGAAATCTTGGGAGCAAAGAAGAGTGAACATTGCAAATCTGGTGATTCGCTTCCAGATGCTGTTAGACCTGCTGAGTTTCACCAGCAATTTCAAAATCCACCAGGTTTCCAAGTCAAGTTTTCTCAATGTCTACCTTGTGCGGTGCTTTTGATGAGATAGAAAACCGAATATTAATGAGGTGAGCTGGAACAAGACATTGAACAATGAGCCAAGAATGAACCATTTAACAAGCAAACATCGCCTTTAGTGAACAACTCACCGCTGCTCAGCAAGAAACTAACCATGCAACTTATGAAAAATGTAAAAGATAAATGGAGGATCTTCCTACATCTAAATGATCCTCGCTGAATTCCTTGCCCGAGTCTGCCACAAGTCTCTCCACATCCTGTGATACTCAGACCCCTATAAGATCCTACCCAATTTGCTAATGCAATATTGAATGTCATTATGAAAGTGATCACTCCTCATTTGTAAGTAAACTACATTAAAATGACATTTTGTTTTATTCACTCACAGGACATGGGCATTGCTGGTTGGCCAGCAACCCTAGCTGACCTCGCACAGAATGGTTCACTTGGCCATTTCAGAGGGCAATTGAGAGTCAACTACATCACTGTGGTTCTGGAAACACAGACCAGGTAAGGGTTCCAGATTCCAACCTCTGAAGGACAACAGAGAGCCAGATGTGCTTTTCCCCAACAATTGCCAATGGTTTCATAGGCATCTTTAGATTCTTAACTCCTGATTTTTTTTGTTTTATTGAATTCAAATTCTACCATCTGCCATAGCGGAATTCAAGCGCAGGATCCCCAAAACATCGGCTGAATAGTCTGATTATCATAACACTTGGCCAACACCTCCCAGGTCAGCTGAAGTGTTTTTATATTCTGAGCAATAACAAATATTTTCTGTGATTTAAGCAAGAACCTTCAAGCAAAGTGCTCATTAATTTTCACTTCTCCAGTTGTTAACTTAATGTCTGCCCTCTTTCTGTTGTTGGCCTGATCAATCTGTGGAGTGTGACTGTGAATGTCAGCGTGTCAAAGATGGTATTATTATTGTCTGAGCCAGAGATCATGGGTTCAAGTCACGCTCCAAAGAATCAAGAAGGTAGCCCAAGCTGGTGCTTGAGTGCAGTAAAAAATGTGTCAATGGGGAAATCACTGTAATCTTACCAGACCATAGCGCTACTCTCTCAACAGGGAGAGAGACACATGCAGGCAGGGGTATAGCCCAGAGTAAGATATTGAGAAGGAGACCCCTTTTGTAGTAACCTCAACCAATGTGAGAACTAAACCCACACTGTTGGCATCACTCTGTATCAGTTGCCTTCCAGCCAACTGAGCTAACTCCAGAGTTGTCCACAATGCTGCTGGGACTTTTGATCATCTGCTGTTGACATGGGAGAATTATTGACCGGGATTCATGTCTGTTATTCTTCAAGTAAATTCATGGCATCTTCAACATTCATCTGTACAAAAGAATAGGAGTAGCTGATTCAAATCTTTATGTCTGCCTCGCCATTCAACCAGATCACGGGCTGATCAGCTTGCTAGCTCCAGAGCCCTATCTTTAGCCCGTATCCCCTGTGACTATCAATCTCAGACTTGAACATTTCAATAGACCCAGCATCTTCAGCCTTTTGGGGGGGAAGAGTTGAAACATGCTCTTCAATGTGTAGTTCAAGGCATGGTCAGGGCTTGAGGGAACACTCTTCTCCATTTTACACTGTGTCATGGGATAATTTATATCCACCTGAGCAGGCATTCAGGGCCTGAGTTAAATGCTTCTTCTAAAGGACAACACTTCTGACATTGTACAAATGTGCCTGCTTAGATTATGAGGTCAGCTCTCAGGAGTAAAGTCTGAACAGAAAGCATTCTGATTCAGAAGTGAGAGTGCAATCAACTGAGCTAAATCTGATATCTTAGCTATCTCTCCATACTCTGGCTAACTGTAGTGATTGGTTAAATGAATTAAACTTTGTGAAAGAAAGTGAGAATGAATTAACCTAATTCCTTGTCTCAAGGTTGAAACTTTGCTCAAGAATCTCCTTATTTCAACATAGTCTTATGGTAGTATTGCATTTATGGAGAATGCTTTTCAATATGATGTTCAATGCTAAAGCACTATTTTTTTACTGCTTTGAAACCATTTTTGACTATGTTATTTTTTTTCAGTTTTGGGAAGGTGACTTTGGCTTGTGTTGTGCAAGATTAAATTGAACTAACTGTTTTTGCTTCATGGTCATACTCTCAAAGGCTTAGTATGAGTTAGTTAGATACAGGAGTGGGAAAATTAAACTGAATGTATTGCCAATGGAAAGTGTTAAACAGAGGCATAGCCTGTTTATCAGACAGAGGTAAAAGATCCCAGGATAGTATTTGAAAACCAATGGAAGGATCCACAATGTCCTTGTCAATATTTCTTTGCAAAAAAAAATCATTAAAGCATCTTGCTGTTGTTTTTGAAGTCTCTCTGTATGCACATTTGTTCTCACATCTCCTTACATCAGAACAATAAGACTTCCAAAGTAATTCACTGACTGTACAATTGCTTAGGATATTGTGAGTTATGTAAACAATTAAATAAATATATATTTCACCACAGAGAATCATAGATTTTCCTTCAGCAGTCTCTTCTACCTCCAACACCCGCACACTTGGCTCCACCTGAGGCAAATGTATCAGTGTCGGGCTCACTCAGGTCGTAAGTAATTTATTAGCACCTTCTAACTTTGTTGTACACCAGTCTGAATATCCAATAAGGTTTCTGTCAACTTCTGGATAGCAACAGCGACTATCTAAAGAAAAGTACATTAAATTCAAGGTGTTGGAATCTATTTGGATATCAGAAGTATATCAGCTAGTCGATTTTAATATAGTTTAAAGTAATTGTCTTCCTAGGTGTTAAATACAATAGATCCCAATGTTCCAGTCAGTTTCAAGCCATATTTTCCAGCATGTGATTAACCTCTTTTTCCTGCATGTTGGAATTTAATATGAAAATATCATTCTTTTCTTCAGACTCATTTACAGTTTTATGTCTCTGTATTGTTGTATTCCTTTTATACAAATATCCAAAATCTCAGAACACCTTTAGTTTGACCTTGAATGTCCCTCATGTAAACACTAATAGCTGGGTTTTGGCCCTATTCTTTAGAATTCCCTTCTTGTCAGTTATTCTCTCTCGGACTTGACGATGCTTCAAAAAATTACCTATTGATGGGGTTTCTTTAAAAACTTTCACTTCCAGCCTAATATGTTTTGATGACTTCCTTCCATGTTAGGTTATGTAACATATGTCACAAAAGCATGTTATTTTAATGAGACTAATATCTTGCAATTTGGTTACAACACTAGCCATTTACACTGCTGTTGTGTTGCAAGAGTCTTACTCAACCATACAGACCACTGTCTCATTAGACAGAAGCGATTGGTGGTGATTTAACTTGAAGGCCACTAAACCTCAGTCAAGAGAAGAAGCATCCTTCATGACAACCTCAAACCAGTGATGGGAATTGAACCCACACTGTTGGCATCATACTGCTCTATAATCTAATAATCCAGCCAACTGAGCTAAGCCAATGACCCAGTACTGCTGCACTATGATCTCAGACAAATAAAGCCTGGGTTTTATGTTTATTCATGTTATATCCGCATTACATGATTGTAATACAATACCCAGCTGACTGCAATGACTCCACATTGCACTGACACTATTGTCAGATTTTTCACTGGATTTGACCAGTTTATTACAATATCAGATGATCAAAGTTGGACACACCAAACCCATATGTTTGTTATCAGTGTATTGACTATTTAAGCTTTGCCTTCAGTAGAATAACTGCATCCTTGTTGATTCTGCTTCTGAAGTGTTTTCTCCTCTCTTTCCAACAATGCATTATGCACCTGTGGTTTTGTGATGGAGCCTTGAAGGGAAGAGTTGTGTGGCTCTGTCTTCCAAACTAGACAGCTGTCAATGATGATAGACCATTACCTTGAGGTACGCCTACATAGATTAAACGTAAGTGTCTGAAAATTTTGGCATGTCATTTTACATTTAACCATCTATGGATTTAACCATTTGAACAATGCATTCTGTGGGATTATGTAGAATTAATATGGATGGTTTTATATGAGAATTATGGCTTACTGCTAATATGAAGAAACCAAAAAGATTGATGATGGCAGAGAGGTAAACGTTGTTTACTTGGACATTAGCAAAGTGTTGGATCAGGTTCCCTATGGTAGACTAATTAGTAAAGTTAGAACACAGTACAGTACAGCTTCATAATTCCTTGGAAGTGAATTCACAGGTAGATAGGGTGGTGAAGAAGGTGTTTGATATGCTTTCCTTTATTGTTCAGTGCATTGAATATAGGAGTTGGGAGGTCATGTTGCGGCTATACAACGCGTTGGTTAGGCCACTATTGGAATACTGCATGCAGTTCTGGTTTCCCTGTTATAGGAAGGATGTTGTGAAACTTGGAAGGGTTCAGAAAAGATTTACAAGGATGTTGCCAAGGTTGGACAGCTTGAGCTATAGAAAGAGGCTGAATGGGCTGGGGCTGTTTTCCTTGGAGAAAGACTGGTCAGAGACTGAGGAGTGACCTCATAGAAGTTTATAAATTATGAAAGGCATGGATAGGATAAATAGACAAAGTCTTTTTCCCAGGGTAGGGGAGTCCTAACCTAGAGGACATAGGTTTAAAGTGAGATGGAAAAGATTTATTAAGGTCCTAAGGGGCAGTTTTTACACAGAGTGTGGAGCGTGTATGGAATGAGCTGCCAAAGGAAGTGGTGGAGACTGGTGCAATTAGTTAAAAGACATCAGAATGGGTGTCTGAATTGGAAATGTTTAGAGGGATATGGGCCAAATGCTGGCAAATGGGACTAGATTTATTTGGGATAACTGGTCATCATGGACGAGTTGGGTCGAAGGGTCTGTTTCCTTGCTGTGTAGCTCGATAACTCTATAACATGGGATTCAGGGACATCTTGCTAACTGGATACAAATTTGGCTTTAGAGTAGGGGACATAGGTGCTGAAGGGTAGTTTTCTTTTGCACTGGAGGCCTGTAACTCGCAGTTTTCCACAACAATCTGCACTGGGTCCACTTTTGTTTACCATTTATATAAAGAATTTGGATGAGAATATAGGGGGAGTGATTAGTAAGTTTGCATGTGACCTCAAAGTTGGTGGTATAGTGGGCAGAGAAGAAGGTTTCTCAGATGATTCAGAGGTCTTGAATAACTGGGTCAATGGGCTGAGAAGTGGCAGATGGAATTTTATTTGGACAAATGTGATGTATTGTATTTTGGCAATAGAAATAAGCACAGGAATTATACAATTTATGACAAGGCTCTTAGTAATGTTGTAGAACAGAGAGACCTCAGGGTTCAGGAATATAATTGTTTTTGAAATGTGCATCATAGATAGACAGGATGGTTAAGAAGACATTAAGCATGCTTGCCTTCATTGCTCAGACCTTTGTGTGCAGGAGTTGGGACATCACGTTGAGGTTGTACAGGATGTTGGTGAGGTCTCTTCTGGAATACTGTGTGCAGTTCTGTTGGCTGTGTTATAGGAAGGATATTATTAAACTGGAAAGGGTTCAGAAAAGATTTACCAGGATGTTGCTGGGAATAGAGATGTTGAGATATAAAAATAGACTGGAAAGACTGGGAATTTCTTTCACTGGGATGTAGGAGATTGTGGGGTGACCTTATTGAGGTTTATAAGATCATGAAGGTATAGGTGAGTTGAATGACAAGGGTGTTCTCTAATGGTGGGGGAGTTTAAAACTGGAGGTTATACTTTTAAGGTGAGAGTAAAAAGATTTAAAAAGGACACTAGGGGCAGCATTTTTATACAAAGCGTGGTTTGTGTGTGGAATGAACTATCAGAGAAAGTGATGAACACAGGTACAATTACAATGCTTAAAAAATATTTGGATAAGTTCATGAATAGGAAAGGTTTGGAGGGATATGGGCCAAGCGCAGGGCAGGTGGGACTAGTTTAGTTTGGGAACATGAACTGGTTGGACTGAAATGTCTGTTTCTGTGCTGTATGACTCTATGACTGAAAGGCACAATTAAGTCACCGCATTCAAAAGACTGGACAGAATATGAGATCAGAGGAGTAATTCCTTCCTTGAAGGAAGCTGTTAAGTGAGTGAAATCAATTTGTTATGAGGCTTATTACATGAGTCCTGGGGATGTCTCAGGATCCAAGTCCAAACTGTCTCAATTTCTAAATGCCCACTCAAAGCTTAGCTGTCACATGATTTTAGTAATGATGTCGGAAATTAATTGCCTCATAATATTGGACTGGAAACTCAAAGTTCCATCGTCATCCCTATAGCTGGATACATGCTTTAAGAGAGTGAATACTGGTAGATCATTCAGCTTATTTTTCCTCATGAAAAGATGAACTGCATCTTCCCATCATGAGTTGGAACACATTTGGCTTATTGTTATTTGAAAGAGAACATGACCTTCTGCACTATTGCCTTTCCAAACTTGGGAATGAAGGAGCCTGCGGCTTTTGTGGCATTTGGTTCTTCCTGATGGATGCCCATCTACATTATGGTTATCTTGGGCTAATGAGATTCTGGTTTTGAATTTTGCATTCATCTTACCTGTGAGCAGCTATGCTGAGATCTAGTTCTTTCCAGTTTTAGATGCTCAGGTGGAAAAGTACACATCTCAGTTAATCAGGTGACGAATAGGTCTTTGGGCGGCACGGTGGCACAGTGGTTAGCACTGCTGCCTCACAGTGCCAGAGACCCGGGTTCAATTCCCGCCTCAGGCGACTGACTGTGTGGAGTTTGCACATTCTCCCCGTGTCTGCGTGGGTTTCCTCCGGGTGCTCCGGTTTCCTCCCACAGTCCAAAGATGTGCAGGTCAGGTGAATTGGCCATGCTAAAATTGCCCGTAGTGTTAGGTAAGGGGTAGATGTAGGGGTATGGTTGGGTTGCGCTTCGGCGGGGCGGTGTGGACTTGTTGGGCCGAAGGGCCTGTTTCCACACTGTAAGTAATCTAATCTAATCTTCTGGTCTCCACAAAGAGTATTTCTCTCTCAACCTAAAACATGCAAAGTAAATTTGGTCCCTATCCCAGTTCACCTGCTACTCTATCTGTTGTTCATGTCTTTACTACCTTTAGACTTGGAAGTCTTCCTGTACTGTGTTATCCCTCACAGTCAGTATGTTAGTATGTTTTAAAGAGACATACTCATGTATCCTGATGAAGGGCTTTTGCCGGAAACATCGATTTTCCTGCTCCTTGGATGCTGCCTGACCTGCTGTGCTTTTCCAGCATCACACTAATCCATACTCATGTATCATGGCATGTGACTGTAGGATACAAAAGATCCCAGTCCCTATCTTACACTGGGACCACGAGAAGTATGATACTCCACTGGATGCATGCTACTCTGTTATAGACTAATAGCTTAAAAATGTGTTGCTGGAAAAGCGCAGAAGGTCAGGCAGCATCAAAGGAGAAGGAGAATCTACGTTTCGGGCATAAGCCTTTCTTCAGGAATGAGGAGGGTGTGACAAGCAGGCTAAGATAAAAGGTAGGGAGGAGGGACTTGGGGGAGGGGCGTTGGGAATGCGATAGGTGGAAGGAGGTTAAGGTGAGGGTGATAGGCTGGAGAGGGGGTGGGGGCGGAGAGGTCGGGAAGAAGATTGCAGGTCAAGAAGGTGGTGCTGAGTCTGAGGGCTGGGACTGAGAAAAGGTGGGGGGAGGGGAAATGAAGAAGCTGGAAAAATCTGTATTCATCCCTTGTGGTTGGAGGGTTCCTAGGCGGAAGATGAGTCGCTCTTCCTCCAGGCGTCGTGTTGCCATGGTCTGGTGATGGAGGAGGCCAAGGACCTGCATGTCCTTGGCGGAGTGGGAGGGGGAATTAAAGTGTTCAGCCACAGGGCGGTTGGGTTGGTTGGTGCGGGTGTCCCAGAGGTGTTCTCTGAAACATTCCACAAATTGGCGGCCTGTCTCCCCAATGTATAGGAGGCCACATCGGATGCAGCGGATGTAGTAAATGATGTGTGTGGAGGTGCAGGTGAACTTCTGATGGATATTGAAGGATCCCTTGGGGCCTTGGAGGGAAGTGAGGGGGGAGGTGTGGGCGCAAGCTTTGCATTTTTTGCGGTTGCAGGGGAAGGTGCCGGGAGTGGAGGTTGGGTTGGTGGGGGGTGTGGACCTGACAAGGGAGTCGCGGAGGGAGTGGTCTTTTCAGAACGTTGATAGGAGTGGGGAGGGAAATATGTCCTTGGTGGTGGGGTCCATTTGGAGGTGGCGGAAATGATGAAGGATGATCCAATGTATCTGGAGGTTGGTGGGCTGGTAGGTGAGGACCAGTGGGGTTCTGTCCTGGTGGCGATTGGAGGGGTGGGGTTCAAGGGCAGAGAAGCGGGAAGTGGAGGAGATGCGGTGGAGAGCATCATCAACACGTCTGAGGGGAAATTGCGGTCTTTGAAGAAGGAGGCCATCTGGGTTGTTCGGTATTGGAATTGGTCCTCCTGGGAGCAGATGCAGCGGAGACGAAGGAATTGGGAATATGGGATGGCATTTTTACAGGGGGCAGGGTGGGAGGAGGTGTAATCAAGGTAGCTGTGGGAGTCAGTTGGTTTATAGTATATGTCCGTGTTGAGTCGGTCGTCCGAGATAGAGATGGAGAGGTCTAGGAAGGGGAGGGAGGAGTCTGAGATGGTCCAGGTAAATTTCAGGTTGGGGTGGAAGGTGTTAGTAAAGTGGATGAACTATTCAACCTCCTTGTGGGAGCACGAGGTAGCTTGGCAGACTGCTTGGCTGCATTATGAACATGTCTTCAACGGTAATTAAGTCCCAACATAGGACTCAAACCCAGTGATCCAGCCTCTGGAGTAGGAACCTAATCCACTGCACCATACGACATCCCCTTTCTTGTCTTCAGACTTGTCTATTTGAATTCAAAAGTAAAATATGCAGATACTAGAAACCTAAAATATAAAGAAGATTGCAGATTATACTTAGCAGGTCAGGAAATACACTTGGAAAGAGGAACAGCCTTTTATTTTATAATTCATTCTCGAGATATGGGTGTCACTGGCCAGGCCGGCAATTATTGCCCATCCCTAACTGCCCAGTGAAAAGTTAAGAGTCAGCCACATTGCTGTGGGTCTGAATCACATGTAGGCTAGACTTGGCAGTTTCCTTAGAGAACCTGATGGGTTTTTCTGACAATCGACAATAGCTTCACAATCAACATTAGACTTTTAAGTCTGGATTTCAAATGAGTTCCATGGTGGCATTCCCATGGGGACATTAATAATAATAAGTAAGTGCCATTCATCCATCTCCCTGTGCCCACTCACGACTTCTGGTCCAGAAATACAGTAATGCGAGCATTATGTAAAGAGTACAAATGCATATTTTTCAAGAGTATTGTATACAACACTTTTGAGGCCTACCTCCTGATTTTTTCTTTGGTCATTTGTCTCCTAATAGCTTTTAATATAGTTCACTGTCAAATGTTGTTTAACTATT
This sequence comes from Chiloscyllium punctatum, assembly GCF_047496795.1. Taxonomy (NCBI): domain Eukaryota; kingdom Metazoa; phylum Chordata; class Chondrichthyes; order Orectolobiformes; family Hemiscylliidae; genus Chiloscyllium; species Chiloscyllium punctatum. Next base: position 11,369,607 of record NC_092764.1, on the reverse strand, counting down.
GCTTCTGTGGAACATCTTCGGGCACTTTACTTTCAAGGTGATAAATAAGGTCAAATCGTTGTTGTTTATCAGATCCAATATAGAAACACCAAAATAGGAGCAGGCGCAGGTAATTGAGCCTGCTCCATCATTCAGTATGATCATGGGTGATCATTCAACTCAATCTTCTGTTCCTGCTTTCTCCCCATACCATTTATTCCTTTAGGCTTGAGAATCACATCTCAACTTTCTTGAAAGTCTTCAATGTTTTAACCTCAACAATTTCTTGTGGCAGAGGCTCACCACTCTCTAGGTGAAGAAACCCCCATCCTATCTCTGTTACATTGGAGCCACCCCTCCTTTGTAGACTCTAACACTTAATTCCCAACTCTCCGTCATCAAGAGTATCCTTCCCACGTTCACCTTACCCAATCCTTACTGCAGAAAATGCTGCTGACATAATACAGGTCAGATAGCATCTGTGAAGAGAGAACTAGTTGATATTTCAGGTCAATGAATTTTCAATAGAAGACATAAACTGTTCATTGGCTTGGCGTTTATAGGATGTTGATGATACATAATGGCTGCTGGAATTGCACACATTACCACAGTTACTGCACCTCAAAGTGTAATGCATAAAATGAAAAGCACTTTGAACTGGCTCAATGAGATATGGTGCATTGTATAAATTCAAGCATTACAGAGTTATTATATTGGGATTTCCTCACTACCCTGTTGGCTTTGTATCTTGCAAAATTTCAATAAACAGTTTAAAATAAAATCGGCTGACACAAAAAGAAAATCCTTTTGAGGGGAAGGGATTAGAACAATGGTAGCAATTATTATTTGAAATAATGGAGGCTTAAGATAAAGTGCATTTCTCCGTCTTATCAAACTATGTTTTCCAGTCACTCAGTGGAAGAATGTAAGAGGGCTGGTTTCTCTTGATGTATAGGCCTTATAATCCTGAGATAATTAAATGGTCTGTGTTATGTTCTGAAGATCAGGTGAATAGAACTAAGGGCAGATTATTTCAAAATCCCTGCACTCTCATGCACAGATATCCATTTGCTTTCCTAAATCCATGTTTAGTGATGTTTTTTAAAAATAATTATTCTTGGGATTTGGATGTCTCTGACAAAACTGGCATCTATTACCAAGTTTCCACCTTGGAGGGCGATTAAGAGTTAACCATAGTGGTGTGACACTGGGGCCACATATAGGCCCAGACTGATGACATTAACAGACTACCTTCGCTGAAGTAAATTACTGAATGATTTGATACAGAGAACAAACAACTCTGCAGTCACATTTATTTTTTTACCCTGATACTTTAAAAAATTGAATTCGAGTTTTCAAACTCATAGTCTTTAGCTTACTAGCCCTGAACAGTACAATAATACATCAGGACTGTGTATCGAACGGAATATGAATCATAATATGACTGTGATTGATCAGAAACACTGTTGTCATCAGCCAATATCTGTAAGAAACAATAAAACTTTTTCCGAAACATTTGGAGAATGCATGTTGTACTGGGTACACTGTATATTCACTAAAATTAGATCAAAACAGACATCATTCAGCATGAAAGGGATTCTCAGGCCATTGTGTGTGTGGTGGCCTGAACTAAACCATCAGAACTGTGCATTTTTAATCTTACACCCCTGGCCTGCTTTCCCTTTCAGTTATCCTGTTTTTTTTCGCTTGAAGGGCTTGCTTTTTTTAAAAATAATGTAATATGTTTCAATATTCACTTCAAATATAGCAAATGTAATAACTCGAAAAATTCTTCAAACTTCTAACTCATTTTTGTGGTAAGCACAAATCAATAGGACTTAGTTGCTAATTTGCCAAACACTAAAGATAATATTTATTTATTACCTAATCGTTTTTCAGAGCTTGATAACTATTTTTAAAAGTCAGATCTGCCTTAAATTTCTCTATTTATCTTCTTCCAGTTAATGTTTATCATATCTGCTCATCTGAACTACCTAGTAAGGTCGAAAAGAAGGAATCAGTGGAAGGTGCATATTTGGATTTGCCAAGCACATTTGATACGGAGTGACACGGAAGCTGGTGATATAAAATTAGTTGTCATGACAATTGTGTTGGGGAAAATATATTAAACGGATTGAACACAAAACAGAAATTACTGGAAAATTTCAGCAGGTCTGGCAACATCTGTGCAGAGAAACCAGAGTTAACGTTTCAGAACCTCAGTTCCTTCTGTGGAAGACCACTGAAAAGTTTCCAGCAAATTTTGTTTTCATTCCTGACTTGCAGCATCTACAGCTCTTTCAGGTTTTATTTAAATGGATTGAAGATGGATTAACATTTAAAAGAAGGAAAGGGAATGAATGGGTTATTTTTGGTTTGGCAGGTTTTAATTAGCAGAGATTTCTCTCTGATTCTCATTGATGTCAATTTCCCTGATTTCCAGCTGGTCAAATGCTATACCAATATCAAGGGCATTCAGTCCCATCTCACCTCTTGAATTTGTGTTTACTTTTGGAATAAAATGGTCCTGAGTGTCAGTGAATAGTTTCTTTGATAATAAGTGCCACTTGATTGCAGTGTTGAGGACACTTTCTTGCTGATGATTGAGACTGGCAGTATAGTAATTAGCCATATTAGATTTAATCTGCATTTTATGGAACAGATACATTGGCAATTTTTGCCATCAGGTTGATGTTGGCATTGTAGCTATGCTGGGACGTATCGGCCAATGGTGGGCTGGAATGATCAGCACTATAATTGGGTTATTACAATAACCTTAGTACATTCAGGTAATTCTTGATGGCATAGGGAGTGGAATAAAATTGCTTGAAGACTGAGATCTGTGATGGTGCGGACCCAAGGAAGAGGTTGAGGTGGATCAACCACTTGGCAGTGCTGGCTGACGGTTTACGAAAACTGGAGGCTTCATGATTTGTTTGATCTCAGCTCATTGTAGATCATCACAGCAATTGCATTATCCATATGAATGTAACTCATTGACAAATAATTTTATTTATGCGTACAGTTATTTGAAGTTTGCAAAGTGCTGAACTGCATCTCTCACAATCGCCATTGATTACACTTGTTATTATTGTTCATCTGGAGATACCTCGTTGTCTTTGATATGAAATTCTAGTGCTGTATAGTTTTCATGAGGGAGTGCAGTAGACTTTCTTTTGGTTAAATAGGAAAATTGAAATAGCTTTGAGGTAGATTACAGTCCAGATGCAAATAGGAAAGTCAAAACAAGAGTGTTAATTTTAAATCTGTGGTAGAAAATCTTTGCGAAAGAAAGGTATTAAGGTATATGGACAAAGGCAGGTATATGGAAGTGGGCCAGAGATCAGCCATGATCTAATTGAATGATGAGACAGGCTTTCGGGCCTGAAAGTCTTGTTCCTGTTCCTGTGTTCCTATAAATAGCAAAGATCAGTCAGACCATTATAGCTACATCTATTGTTTACATCCATTTACAATGTTGCTTCAACTCATTTCATCTCATTTGTGGCTCAGTGTTTAGATTAGAGAGGTGCTGGAAAAGTGCAGCAGGTCAGGCAGCATCCCAGGAGCAGGAAAATCAACGTTTTCCTGCTTTTCGGATGCTGCCTGACATGCTGTGCTTTTCCAGCACCACTCTAATCTAGACTCTGGTTTCCAACATCTGCAGTCCTTGCTTTTACCTCATTTGTGTCTCAGTCTAATTTATATCAGACGATTGTTAGTCCACAGACTCACTTCAGCACAAAATCCAAGTAAAACAATCAGAATTGCTGTATCTTGGTTAAACTATGAAACTATCTGCCTTCTCATGAAAAATCTCCTGGAAATACTTTGAAGAGAAGTTGTAAAAGTTATATTTGCTGTGGAATCAGCCAATGGTCAGGGTAAAATGCTGTCACCATCTTCCTTTCTATATCAGTCTATGGGCCTATTTGGCTAAGAGTGGGAGAAGATAAGCCAGTTGTGAGTCTGAGAAAGAAGAGGACTTATTCTAGCAGTACAAGATAATTTATTGAATGATAGCAATATGTATAAGTTACACTGGCTAGTTAGATAGAAAAAGTAAGACAGTCCAATGATTCGATCTCTTTTTCTATTGGAATCTTAAGATAGACTTCTCTATTCAAGGCTATATAGCTCCATCAAATTGGGTGGAACATAAAGTGAAATATATCACATCAAATCTGTCAGAACAATTACCTTATACGATATCATCCACTAAGCTTATTTATTGTCACATTAAAAGTTGTACATTCTTGTTTATGACGACATTTGCACTGACTACCACCCCATCTCCCCAAAGGTTCCAGCATTACAAATTCAGATCTGGAGGTTTCAGTTGTTCTCAAACCCATTCTGTTCAAATTTGGAAAGTCACTTTGCTTTTGGCTTGGGGGCTTTTTACCTCGATTCTGATATTGATTGTCTATAAATTATTCCTCCAATGGAGGATTCTTTCTTATCTCTTGAATATCCTCTTCTTAATCAGGTTCTGAGTCTTGTCATTATTCAGCTGATTGCCATGGACTGATGTGCGGCTCTTCTTTATTTTGCAAAAAACGATTCAAAATCTGCTGATACGTCTATAATGAAGTATGTAAACACTTAAATTCAACTTGTTGAGTAGATTGAATTTATCATCTCCTCTGTGGTCATTTCTTGGTGAACTAGACATTTTCCTAACCTCAGTCATGTTACTGGATGATTGCTGCTTGTCTAGCATCATCTCTGTCATTGGTCATGATAATTTTTCGTTGTAGGATCCTGTTCCTCATATGTGATATTTCTGAAGGGACATAGACTTTGGAATTTTGTGGAAATTTCTGGAGTTTTTTTTTAAAGCGGTCATTGAAAGTTCACTTTGAACATTGGAGATTTCATTTAAACAAGGCTTTCAGTAAATTCCATGTTTGGTGAGAATTGCTCAGCTAGAAGCTGGGGCTGTTTGACCTGTGACTAGATGGAAGGTTTCCAGTTGATTTGGTTTTCATTTGGTGGGGAGAGCTTGTGATCAAGGGCTGCTCAGCTGCTCTCATCAGTTTCTGAAAGATCCTTCTCACTGAATTCAGCATCAAAAGTATTTGTTCTTCTGAAAGAGTGATTGAAGGAACACCTCAGTATTGTATTATCTGACCACATTGTGTTCACAGGATTCCAGAGGCAATTATGCATGATTAGTGAACACTGATAACAAAACAGCAGATTTTGGAACATTACATACATTCTGTTCTTTTTTTGCCTTCAACAATAGCCTATTGAAAAGCTTTTTATTCAGAAAGCCAATTTTTGCATTAAAATCCATATTTCTTTTATAAATTGTGTGCACATTTGATTGCACACATGTTTTGGGGATACTTACGGGTCTATGTTACTGACTGTGTGTGTTTAGCAATTATTCCTTATTGAATGTTGAGGGAAGAGGTATTGAATCTATATTATGAGTCTACTAAGTCAATGAATAGTTTCTACCAATTTCGTTTGAGTAGTTGGTGTTGAGTGAGGCCTGGGGAACAGGAATAGAATTTGGAACTGATGGTTTGGGTTGGGTCAGGGTTTTAGGGCAGGGGTGAATGCCAGACCCAGTGAAGACAGGTCCAAGGCAGTGACAATGTCAGGTTTAGTGGGAAGTCATGGGTCAGGAGTGAGGTCAGTTCATTTAGGGATGAGTCGGGGTTTGGGGGCATTGGTTTAATAGTTGCATGAAAGTTAGTGCAGGTTATTAAATCTCTGACATTTCTTGGGCACAAATTAAATGAGTCAGAATTCTCCAAAATGCTCTGACTTAAGGACACGTTTCCAAAGGATCCAGAAGCAGTGGAATTGCCTAGTACGACTGTTCAATTTCTCAGGCAGTTTCCTGGGAGTCAGCTATGTTGAGATCTCTCCATGATCCTGACATGTCACTCCAGTACATGATACTGCAACAACTATCTGGCCATGGGGATCTCTGGGTCAATATCTAAGATGATTAGTAGACATTGATGACACACCTGCCTCCATTAGTATCGCGAGTTAGGCTCTATTCCTTGTACATGTCCATATGATAGTATCAGATTAACATTGTCTTCATCATTCACTCTTTCAGAACCATTTCATTATGGAGTTCTCCCTGTGGTCTTGGTCAACATTTATGCCTTAATTACATTTACTAAAACAGGACATTTGGCCTTTACAAGACACCATGCAAGAACTGTAAAAACACTACATCAGACAAACTAGCAGGAAGCTTGCCACCAGGATACATGAACACCAACTGGCCGCCAAAAGACATGACCCAACCTCACTTGTTTTTATACATACAGACAAAGAGGGGCAACACTTTGACTGGGACAGCATACACATCCTAGGAAAGGCAAAACAAATACATGAATGAGAATTCTTAGAGGAATGGCATTCTAACCAGAACTCCATCAATAAGCACATCAATCTGATCCTGTCTATCTGACCTTGAAAAAAAGAGTTGGAAATGACATCACCCACCTTAAGAAACCAAGACCTATAAATAGAGAGGTGGGACATACCACCAGCACTTCACCAGAGACTCTCACTGATGATGTTACCTCATATGGTGATGAAATGTCTGAAAACAAATCTTCAAGCTCAGTGAGCTAACGTACAGAGTTATGACATCTGGCCTTTAGCAAATATCTGTTTACAGGACCTTGTTATGTGCAACTTGGTTGTTGCATTTCTTACAGTAAAACAGTGACTACAGTTCAAGACATTCTTCAATGGCAGTAAAATGTTCTGAGAATGTGAAAGGTGTCAAATAATTGCGAATATGCTTTTATCTTCCTGCTGCTGATTTTACTGAGGCTCAGCTCTTTCCATGAGGTGGCATTCTGTCGCATGAATTAAAAATCTTAATTATGCAGCAGTTAGCGTTTAATTTATACTTTGTTCCTGAGATTATAATCATGTCCCTCGATAATCATTATCACAAGGTCTGCTAAAGAAAACTGGCCCAGTTTGTTAACTATGCCAACTGCTATGTCACTGTGCTACGTTTTAGCAGATGAGGCCAGAAAAGAAATGTACACCACATCTGCCTAATTAACAAGAGGCATAATCAGTGTTGTGGAAAGGTTAATCATTCAGATCACCTATTACCAAAGCAACAGCTCATTTCACCGACCAATGTAACTATTTGGCTGCTGGCCACACCCAATTTCCATGATTCTAGTTTGTAAAGAAATCAAATTTATTGTGGATGAAGTTACCAGACTAAAGTTTAAGAATGTATTGTAAATTCCTTCTACTTAGAGTTTGGTGGAAGGGAATTTCTGTGCTTGGATCTTATGCCTGTAATCTATTTCATAACTGCAACCCTAACTTTCAGGGAGAACGGTGGTGTCTTTCCAAATTGGTCAACAATGGACAAGCATGAACAAGGTCCCTCAGTCACAAGTAAAGACAAATTTTCAAATTAAGGCAAACTGCTGCAGATGCTGAAATTCTGAAATAAACATAGAGAATGCTGGAGAAACTCAGCAGATCTAAAAATCTCTGTGAAGAGAGAAACAGAGTTAACATTTCAACTCCAGCATGGGTCTTTTTCAGAACTTAACTGAATCTTTTTAGTTCTGAAGATACGTCCTTCCTGACTTGAAGAGGTAACTCTGGTTTTCTCTCTCTGTAGATGCTGCCAGACCAGCTGAGTTTCTCTAGCATTCTCTGTTTGCTTTAAGACCGAAATCTTGAGATCAGCCAGGACTCAAATGGCTCAATTTATGAAGGGGAATTTCATATGCATAGTGTGTGTTCCCTTGTGTCTGGACGGTTGAGAGGTATCAGCTGAGGATCTGTTCAAGCACTCACACCTCTGAATCGCAATATTGAATGTTGCACTCTCAAGGCAGAGACTTGAGCAAAAGTATCAAGGCTGTCACTCCCTTACAGTGACTGTAAGGGAGGGCTGTAATTGCCTGTTATAAGATATGCAGCTGGCATCCAGCTGTGCAATGTGTATAAAAGTGACTGATAACAGTCGCCTTGGCATTTTTATTTTATTAAATAGAAGACTACAGCTCTCTTGATAGCTCATTGGACAAAGTCATCAAGTGACATGATAAATGACCATACAGTGAGTTGTAAATGCCTGATCTATGCAGCAATGCTTTTGGGATATCGGAAATACCAACATTACTCATATCTATGAAGAATAGGCCATAATTATTGCCTTACTTGACTTAAGAATATGTTAAGTTAATCATGGCATGTGGATCGAGAGTCACATGCAGTTCTGACTAGCTTGGGAGGTTGGGGATGTGATGTTGCTTCAACAGGAACCTTTTCTGAAAGGAGTCGTTTTTTTTTAATAGTATCTTTAATTGATTTATATTTTCTTGTGTGTATCACTGATGTATTGAATTTGCCGCAGTTGATATTTGGATACAAATAGTGTCAAGGATATGAGATAAAAAGCATGACTAGGTAATGATGCATGTTTGAAGAGCTGTTGCAGGTATGATGGGCTAAATGGCCTCCTTCTACAACATAGTAATTCCATAGTAATTCTGCAGTTGAAAGTTCATTCATCAGGTTTGAGTTGTTAAACCTTTGGGCAATTGTGTGTAAAGAAAGCAACTCAAATTGGTAATGTTATGTTTATTGTATTTTAAGATTAATGATGAAATGTGAAGAGCATTGCTTTCTTATATATCTTGATCACATATAAAGAGGGACTAATGTTCCTTCATTTAATGTTAACTAGTTAATTGATTTATCGATTCATTGAATCATACAGCGTTGAAACAGACCCTTTGGTCCATGCCAACTATGTTCCAAAGCTAAACGGGTCCCACCTGCCTGCGCTTCACCCATATCCCTCCAAATGTTTCCTATTGATGTACTTATCCGATGTCTTTAATATCTTGTAATTCTATCTGTATCCATCACTACCTCTCAAAGTTCATTCCACATACAAACCACTCTCTGTGTAAAAAAGTTGCCCCTTCTTTTTAACACTTTCTCCTTTCACCTTAAACATATGCCCCATAGTTTTGAATTCCCCACTCTAAAGAAAACACGTTTGCTATTCATGCAATCTATGCCCCTCATGATTTCACACGCCTCATTAAAGTTACCTCTCAACCTTCTATGCTTCAGTGTAAAAGGTCCCTGCCTTTTGAACGTATCATTATAACTCAACTGTTCCACCTGGCCATTTCCTGGTAAATCTTTTCTGAATGTTCTCCAACTATAACATCTTTCCCACAGGGCAATCAGAACTGGACACAGTACTCCAAATGAGGTCTCACCAACATTCTGTAAAACCTCAACATGACATCCCAATTCCTATTCTCAAAGATCTGAGCAATGACGGCAAATGTGCCAAGCGCCTTCTTAACCATCCTGTCTACATGTGACACAAATTTCAAAAAGATTATGTACCTAATTACTGGGTCCCTCTGTTCTACAACATTCCCCAGGGCTCTACCAATAATTGTATAAGTCCTGCCTTTGTTTGTTTTGCAAAATACAATACCTTGCATTTATCCAAATTAATCTCCACCTGTTATTCCTTAGCCCCTTGGCCTAATTGATCAAGACCCTATTGTATTCTTCAATAACCTTCTTCAGTGTCCACCAAATCACCCATTTTGGTAACATCTGCAAACTGATTAGCTATGTTTCCTAAGTTCTCAGCCAAATCATTGCTATAAATGACAAACAAAAGTTTTGTGCTTGTTCAAATGAATATTAGCAATAAATGCATCATTGGTTCCTTAGCCAGCTCTTATTTCTTTCCAAGTTAAGGTCTTAAAGTGTAAACAACACAGCTATGGTCTACTTGCCCTCATCTCCCTGCAATTGTAACTAATCTGGGGGCCACATATTGACCTGCTTCTTTAAGGGATATTGTCCTCACTTCTGGTCCAAAGTCCCTAGTTCAAGTCCTGCCTGCTCCAGAACATGATGTTTCTGAGCAGGTTAATTTTAACATTATCTCTGAAAAGGGACAATGTAGACACTGGATAAGACACTGCATAACACGAATAAATCCATTAGGCGAAAGTGAGTATTGCAAATGCTGGAGATCAGAGTCTAGATTAGAGTGGTGCTAGAAAAGCACAGCAGGTCAGGCAGCGTCTGAGGAGCAGGAAAACCGATGTTTCGGGTAAATGAGGCTCATTCCTGATGAGGGTTTTTGCCTAAAACATTGATTTTCCTGTTCCTCATAAATAAATCCATTGTCAAGAGAAGGGTTGCAATCTCTTTCTACATTTCACATTATAGTGTGGAATCCAATTATCACCCATGCCATTGAATTGGAGAGAGGGGAATGATCCACAATTCCTCATCCTAATCACTGTCCATGGACGTGGGATGATTAGGGTATCAGACCCAGTTAAAATGGCTTCTTAGCCAAACATTCCTCAGTCACTCTTTGTGCAGGCATCTGAAGGAAGGCTGGCCTTTGAGATGAAGCACTATAAAGCTGGCAATGCCCAGGAAACTTCATTCCAGAATCTGTCAGCAAACTCTTAGGCAAATCTGCAGAGAGAATAAACTAAGCTTTGACAGGTTGGAATGGAAATAACAAAATTAAATAACATCTGATCATATCGAATGTCTCAAAGTACTCTCCACTATAATTGATTTAGAAGAATGAGGTCTGTTAAAATGTCAAAGATGACCATTTGTCTGCCCCAAAAGTATCAGAAAGATATAACTAAGACCGTGTCAAACATGGGCACATGGCAAGAGAATTTGTGATGAAACTAAGACACACACTGTTCTGAAGAAGAATCAAATCAGACTTGAAAGGTTAACTCTGTTTCTTTCTCCACAGATGCTGCTAGACCTGCTGAGTTTCTCCAAAATTTTCTGTATTGTTTCAGATCTGCAATTATTTAGCTTTACATAAAGTCATAGCTGATCAGCAGAAGCAATTTGCTGGGCATTAATGGTTGTGATGTAGGTATTGCCCTCAATATTATTTTGGGGAGATGTTGAGTTGATATTCTAGTTGGAGGAGATCAAATGAACCTTCTCTTTTTGAATTTAAATTTTGGTATTCATCTTGTGATTGAATTATGTACATGAGAAAAGCAAGAGAGAGAAAAATTGGTCAGTCTGAATAAAGAACTGAAACACAACTCAAGTAAACTTCGCAAAGGAAATTCTTCTGACCTCGAAATATCCCGAGTCAGCCACACACTTGGAATATCATGTGTACCCTGCCTTTAAAAATTAATTGTGACAAACCCGGGTAACAACAAAATACTTCCACAGCTTACGATTAAAGCTGAGTGAAGGCTCAGAGATCTGAGAGTCTGAGATGGTTGAAAGAGAAATCTGTGAAATGTTGAGTGACAAGAATGAAGGAGACATGAGCAGGCTATTTGAGTTGGCTGTGATCACAGAACCAGAGGACACAAGTATTAAATTAGCAAGCCTGAAGCAAAAATACAGATTCAGATTCAAGGTGCCATGACATGGAAAGCAACCTGTCAAAGATGAATGATGTAGGTTGTAAGATTAGTTAAATGTTCTGTATTCCACTATGTTACCTTTGGGGGGCAGGGAGCTGCATAGCATTTTGTCTCATAAGATTGAATTAATTGGATAGAATCCATAAAAAAAAGAGTGCACTCAGATGTTGTGAGAATGGAACAAACATGTCCAGTCTAATGGCATCAGTCTCACTCATTATGTTCCTATGTCCTAATGTTCTTGCAATACTGAGGATGTGTTGCTTTGTCAGAGCTCATTTTGTGTTGGAACAGGACACTACTGAATGCCTGTGGATTAGGACAGAGTAAAATATTCCACCTCATTGTATGCGAAAAGCCAGTGAGCTCTCCAATGTCAGAGCAAATTACTACAGATGCTGGAATCTGTACTGAAAATAACAAATGCTGGAGGTCACAGGGGGTCAGGCAGCATCCATGGAGAGTGAGCAAACTAATGTTCTGAGTCTGGATGACTCTTCATCAGAGTTCTCCAGTATCTTGACCAATTGTCCAAAGCCCTTCTAATTAATTGCATTACTATGTGATGCGAGGTTTGCCGTTTTGCAAATGGGCTGCTTTATTTAAAATAACAATCGTTTCATGGGATGTGTGTGCGTCAATGACCAGGACAGTATTCATTGCCCATCCCTAGTTTCCCTTGAATTGAGTAGCTTGCCTTGCCATTTCACAATCAACCATGTTGCTGGGGATCTGGGGTCATGTTTCAGTCAGACCAGGTAATGCAGATATAGTTGCATAGGAATCATAGCAAGCTTAATTTAACTTTTAACTACATGAGGGAGGAAGTAAGTTAAAGGATATTCTGGTTGGATTCAATGAAATAGAGTAGGAGAAAGCTTCTGTACAGCTTGAATCAGCTGAACCAAATGATTGGTATCTTTGCTACAGATTCTATGTAACTCCATTTGAAGTTAGATATCTTGGGTATTTCTAAGAGTCCAATTCTTTGTTTTGATTTTGTTTGAGCTTACCTGCAGTCTTTTATCAAAACATTGTACTTTCTCTGATGTTGTCTTAGCTCTTTCTATAAATGTCCCTCAGATCAACGTAAATTGCTCTTGTGCTTTTGATCGTAGCCCTCAGGCTACAACTGACCAGAAAACAGCCCCTTCAAAGCCATGTTGACTACTTGATAAAGCATTCAGTTTTAAGCAGCGAGGTGCCTTGTGATGTACTCAGGGGGTATTTTTGTTTGCAGGCGAAATTTAAAGCTTGCTGCTTGTTTGTTAATGCTCCTTACTATGCCAGTTAATGTGTCCATTCTGAAATGCTGTGTTGTCTTATGTATTTAATACTATCCAAAATATTACTGTGCTTGGGATGCAAGGAAGTCAGAAAAGATTCACTTTTCTTTCTTTTAAAAGTGACGGATACACTGCAGGAAACCCCACAAGCTTTTAAATATGAGGATAAAAGGTGCACAGAGACAGAAAGGGCTTCAGTTCCTTTTCAGTTTATTGTACTGTGAGTGTCAGCTGTGGCTCAGTGGGGAGTGCAGGCAACTCTGAGTCAGAAGGTCATTGAATCAACCCGCATTTCTCAACCTTGATTGAGGCTGACACTTCAGTGCCGGGATTGAGGTACACACACAGTTGGAGGTTCTGTCTTGCACGTAGGATGTTAAATCAAGGATCTGTCTGCACTCTGCAAAGGATCCAGGCAACTTTTTCAAAAGGGGAGGGGGAAGATGTTGGTTAGCACAGTTAGCTGGGTCGCTGGCTTATGAAGCAGAGTGAATTAACAGCCACGGGTTCAACCTTTATCCAAGCTGAGGTCACTACGAAGCCCCCATCATCTTAACCTCACTCCCACGCCTGAGGCATGTTGACCATAGATTTAATTCACCAGCTATTATCTCTGTCTAATGACAAGCAGTTCATCATCCTTGGGGTCTATGATTACTTGCACTTTCATGACCAGCAGTATTCTGTATTCTGATGGATTCGAAGCTCTTCCAATTGATGAAGATTCCAGGTCATATTAGACCAGGGCAGGAAGCAGGAATCCTGGGCGACCCCTCCCAGAACTGTCCCCAGCCCCAACTTGAGAACTAAGTACTCTGTCAAGCCCTGGGGCCCCGGGCATTGCGCCCCTTTGACCTGGGACTGGATTGCTACATGTTAATGATGTCCCAGGTTATGAGAATCAAGATGGAGTCACAAAGCTGAGTGCCCATGCATTGTAATGGGACCCAATCATTGAGAAAATGCACATAATTGCTTGGCACACCTGGGACTGATCAGTTTGGGGGATTTATGTATGGGCAGCAGATTGTGAGATTCGACAAACATCAAACCCTGGAATGGTGCAGAAGCAAATAAACAAAAGGCAGTGGTGACTTTGACAACAACAGGCTGCAGGTGATCTCCCAGTCTACTTCATCCAGGCAACTGCAAAGATCAGTGAATGCCTGACAGTGAGACTGTAAGCCTCCTGAGACAATGCTACTCAGATATGTGCAGGAAATTCACCCTCAGTCCACACAGTGTGGATGACCTCATCCTAACTGGAGCTCAGCACCCTTCCCCTCTCACCAGTTAGCTGGTAAAGAGAAGGCTGCTGCTGTTATCGTCACTGCCATCTGATATCCCGGAGAGAGGCAGAAGTAGCTGCCATGCCAGTCTGAAAGTTGCCAATTACAAGATTAGATCAAAAGCGATAGACATAGCCTCCAATGGTTTAAGAAGGTGGTTCACCATTACTTTCTCAAGGTCAGTTATAAGTGGCAATAAATGCTGGTTTGCCGCAGATCTTTGTACACAAAGTAAAACAGAATTACTGACAAACTGGGGGTGGAGGAGTCCAGAACCAGAGGGCATAGGTTTAGGGCGAGAGCAGAAAGATATAAAAGAGACCAAAGGGGCAACCTTTTCCTTGTGTGGTGGAGGCTGGTACAATTATAACATTCAAGGGACATTTGGATGGGTATATGAGTAGGAAGGGTTTGGAGGGATATGGGCCGGGTGCTGCAGGTGGGACTACATTGGGTTAGGATATCTAGTCAGCATGGATGAACTGGATTGAAGGGTCTATTTCAGTGTGTACATCACTATGATTCTAGGACTCTGAAGGAGAGGCTGAATAGGTTGGGCCTATTTTCTCTGGAGCATCAGAGGCTGAGGGGTGAACTTATAGAGTTTTATAAAATCATGAGAGGCATGGATAGGGTGAATAACCAAGCTGGAAAAGTAGGCTGCCTGAACTGCTGTGCTTTTCCAGCACCACTCTAATCCAGAATCTGGTTTCCAGCATCTGCAGTCATTGTTTTTACCTGAATAACCAATCTCTTTTCCCAGGGAGGGGGAGTCCAAACCTGGAGGGCATAGGTTTAAGGTGAGAGGGGCAAGATTTAAAAGGGACTTAAGAGGCAGCGTTTTCATGCAGAGGATGGTGTGTGTATGCAATGAGCTGTCAGAGGAAGTGGTGGAGGCTGGTACAATTATAACATTTAAAAGGCATCTGGATGGGCATATGAATAGGAAGGTTTAGAGGGATATGGACCAAATGGGACTAAATTTTTTTCGGATATCTGGTTGGCATGGACGAGTTGGACTGAAGGATCTGTTTCCATGCTGTACATCTCTATGACTCTAAGAAGGAATGGGCTTAAAACTAGTGAAAACCCAACCTCAGGCCAAGAAACAAAAACAGAAATTACTGCAGCAATTTAGCATGTCTGACAGCATCTGTGGAGAGACAAACGGTTAACATCTTAAATCCAGTATGTCTCTTCCATCTCTCAGGTCAAGTCCTGTGTGAAAATACTACCACCCCGATAAGACAGTGGCTCTGAGAGCTGACTATTTGGAGAGTTGTCTGTTACTCAGTCCCTCCCACTTCTGGGAGTTGCCTTGCCTTGTTTTCCTTGCTACTTGCGAGGATTTCAAGTCAATCTCTGCACACATCCTTCGAGCCAGAGTTAAGGGTTAACAAAAGAAGGGTAATTAGAACTTTACATGAGTGAATGATTGACCACCTGTATCACTGGGAATTTCTTCACACTGCACACTACTCTCAGGTTAAAAGCAGACTTTTAGCAGGATCCTGTCAGTTTCCCAACAGTTTCAGTTTTTTTAACCAGCTTTTTACACACAAGACCCAACATCTTGCCAAATTAAAATTCAGTTCAGGGAAAGACACACCACAGAAAAGAAAACCCTTTAGTCCTCTATGTCTTCAAACAAACAGCCCAGTTAATCCACTAGCCTTGTCTTTCCCCACTTCCTGTAAACCCCTTTCTTGGGAACTATTTCTCCCATTCCCTTTTGGAAGCTATTGGTGAATCTGCTTCCACTGCTCTTTCAGGCAGCATGATGCATATGACTAATGTTTCCTCATTTTGCCTCTGGTCCTTCCAACAATCAAATCTATAAGCCTCGCGAACGAGATATGAGTTCAAGCTTTTCATGTTGCACACATCAGAACTGAGGCATAAGAAACAACACTTAGCACAGGACCAACAATTTGCACAGTACAAGCAGAGGTTGCTGAATGTCTGACCAGGCA
Source organism: Chiloscyllium punctatum (assembly GCF_047496795.1). Lineage (NCBI taxonomy): Eukaryota > Metazoa > Chordata > Chondrichthyes > Orectolobiformes > Hemiscylliidae > Chiloscyllium > Chiloscyllium punctatum. Next base: position 11,353,642 of record NC_092764.1, on the reverse strand, counting down.
TTACAGATGATGCAGGAGCTGTTGGTTGTCAATCTTAGTCAATTGATTAAAATCAAACCAGGCTGGTAAACTCTGACTGATCAAGACTTTGCCATTAGACATGCAACAGGGATTTAATTTTTTCATCTATTCATATTTGTGGGATCTGGGTGTTGCTGGCTGGGCCAGCATTTATTATTAGTTCCTGGTTGCTCCTTGAGAAGGTGGTGGTGAGCTGCCTTCTTGAACCGCTGCAGTCCACCTGCTGTGCGTTGGCCCACAATGCCATTAGGGAGAGAATTCCAGGATTTTGACCCAGAGACAGTAAAGGAATGGTGATATATTTCCAAGTTAAGACGGTGAGTGGCTTGGAGGGGAACTTGAGGGTTGTGTTGTTCCCATGTATCTGCTGGCCTTGACCTTCCAGGTGGAAATGGTCTTGGGTTTGGAAGGTGTTGTCTGAGGATCTTTAGTGAATTTCTGCAGTGCATCTTGTGGACAGTACACACTGCTGCTACTGAGCATCGATGGTGGAGGGAGTAGATGTTTATGGATATGATGACAATGAAGCGAGCTGCTTTGTCTTGGATGTGTCAAGCTTCTTGAGTGTTTTTAGGGTTGCACCCATCCAGGCAAGTGGCCTAAGCTTTTCCTCAATGGTATAAAGCACAACTTATGGACACATTCCTTTAGCTCACAAAGAACAGGATCCTGTGTGTGAAACTTTGAGAATGCACAAGTGAATCATGCTGTGACTCGAATGATAATCGTAACTTAGTTTCCAGTGATTAAATCCATGCCCTCTGGTTACCAACTTCTGTCAGATAAAACAGTTTGGCTGTATTTATTCTTTCAAAAATATTTATGATTTTAATTCAAATCCTATTCTTGTCATTCTGGATGTAAAAATCAGAGGAAGAAAAAAGGTGGGGTTGGGGTGGGAGGCGCAGTGGCAGGATTTCAAACACAACATGCGCCTGATGCTAAACATGTGCATTGCTTGTTTCACAGACATCCAAAACTGGTTTACAGTATTTGTTCCCTCGCTTGTTAATGGAGATCTCCACAATATTGACACTTTGTACAAATGAGACTAATAAGGACACTTTCCCTTTAAGGACTGATTTGCAATGGTCACCAGTACTAAGGTTGTTTGATGTTGCAGGCTTTTAACAGAAATTTAATGAGTTGATCTAGGGCCTGAGAAGGATAACTTAATTCCTTCAAATTTGGAGTTAAAAATCGCATGACACCAGGTTATAATCCAACAGGTTTATTTGAAAATACAAGCTTTCGGAGCATTGTCCTTTTGTCAGGTAGCTAGTAGGACAGGATATAGAGGACACAAAATACGTAAGATCTTTCTCTTATATATTCTGTGTCCTATATACCCTGTCTACTAGCTACTTGATGAGGGAGCAGCACTCTGAAAGCTTGTATTTTCAAATAAACTTGTTCACTCAGTCCAACACTGGCACCTCCACATTGCTCAAATTCAGAAACAGGTTCCCTGTAAGTGAGACAATGGTGGTGTTTGACGCAACAAAAAAGCCAATTTGTATTTGATGCCTTGATGACCATTATTGGGAAATGTGGTCTTTACTTACTGGAACAATTGAGCTGTATGTACAGGCAATCTCAGGGCACTTATAGATTTATGCTGGAACATCTTGGCAAGTAACTGTCTCACAGAAATTCGCAAACTTGTGAACATGACTTGGCTCGTTTTGTTGCATGATGTCAAAAATAGACCAGGTGCTATCAATGCACTCTCCATAACTCTGAGTGCTGTCTCTATAAAATGAAAGGTTGTATATCAGACTTCAGCAGAGATGTGGACCTTATCGCATCGCACTTGTCTGAGATACAAATGAGAGTTCTTCTTGAGCTGTTTAAGTATATCCCAGAACAATAATCAAACAGTTGGATTTTCTTTTCCTGTCTCTCTCCTGATAACATATCTTCCTTCACTGAAACACAGATCATCTATCTTGTTCCTGTTGTGGAATTGGGTAGTGTGCTAAATGACTGCTGGATATGTCTACCGAAAGCTGTTGCACTTCAGAGTAATTCACTGTATATGAAGAGTAGTGAGATGCTTCTAAAAGACATGGTGAAGTCTGGTATAAAAACAGCCTTTGTGATCTGTCCAAAGTGAGAATGCTCAATACCTGTCTCTGTTGAAATATCATTGACATAAAACTTTTGAAATTCTGCTGAATTTACATAGGACTTCCATCCGATTAAACCCGTCAGAAAATAATAGGGACCTCATTGCACTGCACTTATAAAGATCATAATTGCCATAGAGTCCCTACAGTATACAGCAGGCTGTTGAGTCCATATTGACCTTCCGAAAAGACATCCCACCCAGACCTAACCTCCTGCATCCACACATTTCCCATGGTTAATCCACCAAGCCTGAACATCCCTGGACACTGTGGGCAATTTAACATGGCCAATCCACCTACTATGCACATCTGTAGAAGGAAATCAGGGGAGATTTGCACAGACACAGCAAGAATGTGCAAACTGCACAGAACAAGTCACCTAAGAGTGGATTTGAACCTAGGTCCCAGCACTCAAAATTAACATTGCTAACCACCGAGCCAATTAGGAACTCATATTTATCCATGCAAGTCATAATTCTTTTGTAGGCTGGAATATTTTGATTTCAATGTGGATTAGGGTAAAGTGACCAGAAAAAGAGGATTGCATGCTAATTGTTATCAATATGTTTATAACGATGTTAACCAAAGACAGAGTACAAATAACGGAGGCCGGAATAAAATAAGCACAGTGGGTTTTCGGGTGGATAGTTTGGAGTGCTGGGTGAAAAGGTTGTGGTGGGATTTGAAACCAAGAATGAGAACATTTGAATCGAAGCATTGCTGGACCAGCAACCTGCAGGAGCAGGTATTGGAAGTGGTAGGTAGATGTGACTTGATGTTACTGAGGTGACAGGTAGCAGAATTTTGGACTTGAGCCAAAGGTGATGAAAGTAAAGATGGAAATTGGGAGACCCAGGAGAGACCATTTTAGATACTGTTGGGAGGGGGTGTAATGGCATCTCAGGGGAAAGAAGCCACAGCCAGGTTGGTGCTAGAATGGTTGGCCCTGCAGCACAGCAGGGGAGAAAGGAGGCTTTTTCTGTAATTCACTTGTAAATGTGGGAATTTATTGCCCACCCTTTGTTGCCCTTGAGAAAGTGGTGGTGAGCTTCCTTTTTGAACTGCTGCTGTCCACATACTGTGGGTAGAGCCACAGTGCCATTAGGGAGGAATTCCAGGATTTTGCCCCAGTGACAATGAGGAATGGGAATATATTTCCAAATCTGGATGGTGAGTGGCTTGGAGGGGAAATTGGAGGTGATGGTGTCCCTATGTTTCTGCTGTGCTTGACCTTCAAGGTGAAGGTGGTTGTGGGTTTGGAAAGTAATGTCTGAGGATTTTTGGTAAATTTCTGCAGTGCATCTTGTTGATGGTACACACTATTGCTAATGAGCATCTGTGGTGAAAGCAAAAGGAGGTTTGAGGATGTTCCAATCAAGTGGACTGCTTTGTCCTGGATGGTGTCAAGCTTCTTGAGTGTTGTTGAAGCTGCACCCATCCAGGTAAGTGGGGATTATTCCTGACGTGTGGCTTGTAGGTGGTGGATAGACTTTGAGGAGTCAGGAGGTGAGTTATTCGCCACAGTATTCCTAGCCTCTGACCTACTCTCATTGCCACTCGTGTTTAGGTGGCAAGTTTAGTTGAATTTCTTGTCAATGTTAAACACTAGGATGCTGATAGTGGAGGATTAGTGATAGTAACACATTGAATGTCTCAAGGCAATATTTAAATTGCCTCTCATTGGAGATGGTCATTATCTGGCATTTGGATGGTGTGAATATTACTTGTCATTTGTTAACCCAAGTCTGGATATTGTCCAGATCTTGATGCATTTGAATATGGATGGCTTTCAGTATCTGAGTAGTCATGAATAGTGCTGAACATTGTGCAAACATCTCCACTTCTGACCTTATGATGGAGGGAAGGTCATTGATGAAGCAGCTAAAAATGTTTGGGTACAGGACATTACCTTGAGGAACTCCCGCAGAGATATCCTGGAAATGCGACGACTGACCTCCAATAACCACAGTCATGTGACAGGCATGACTTCAACTAGCAGAGAAATACCCACTGATTCCCACTTTGCTAGGGCTCCTTGATACCACAGCGGTTGAATGCAGCCTTGATGTCAAGGGCTGTCACTCTCCCCTCCCCTCTGCAACTCAGCTTGAACCGAGACTGATGAGGTCAGGAGCTGAGGGGTCCTGGTGGAACCCAAACTGGGTGTCACTGAGCAGGTTATTGTTCAGCAGGTGTTGCTTGATAGCGCTGTTGATGATACCTCAAATTGAGAGTAGACTGATTGCGATGGTAATTGGCCAGGTTGGATTTATGCTGTTTTTGTTGATGTACATGACATACCTAGGCAATGTTTCACATTGTCAGTTAGGCGCTAGTGTTGTAGCTGTACTGGATCAGCTTAGCTAGGGGAAGGGTGAGTTCTGGAGCAGAAGTCTTCAGTATTATTGCTGGAATGTTGTCAGGGTCCCTTTTGATGTACAGTATCTCCAACTCTTTCTTCACATTGCATGGAGTGAATCGAATTGGTTAGTAGCTGCAATACTGAGGACCACTGTGCAAGCTGAGATAGGTCATTCACTCAGCACTTCTGACTCAAGATTGCTACTAATGCTTCAGTCTTAACTTTTGTGCTATGTGTTCAGTTCTTCCATCATTGGAGCTGGGATATTTGTGGAGCCTCCTGCCCCAGTGAGTTCTTTAGTTGTCTACAATTCATGACTCGATGTGGTAGGACTGCAGAGGGTGTGGTATTTGTTGTAGAATTGCTCAGCTCTATCTATCACTTGCTGATTATACTGTTTAGCATGCACGTTGTCCTGTTTGGTAGCTTCATCGGGTTGATACCTTGTTTTTTAGGTATACCTGATGCTGCTCCTGGCATGCCCTCCTGCACTCTCCATTGAATCAAACATGAGTTCAAAGATGTGCAGGTTATGTGGATTGGCTCTGCTAAATTGCCACGTAGTGTCCAGGGATATGCAAACTAATTAATTAACCATGGGAAATGCAGGGATACAGGGATAGGGTGAGGGTGGGTATGGGTGGGATGTTCTTCAGAGAGTCGATCTGGACTTGATTGGCCAAATGGCCTGCTTACACACTAGCGATTCTCTGATTCTATGATTCTATTGTCCCCACATTTATGGTAATGGTTGAGTGTGGAATATGCCATGAGGTTGCAGATTGTGCTGGAGTACAATTCTGCTGCTGTTGATGGCCCACAGTGCCTCATGGATGCCCAGTCTTGAGTTGCTAAGTTTGTTTTAAGTCTGTCCTATTTAGCACAGTGATAAAGTCATGCAACACAATGGAGGTTAATCTCAATGTGAAGACGGAACCTATTTCCAAAAGGACAGTGCAGTGGTCACTCTGACCAATACTGTCATGGACAGATGCATCTGCAGCTGGCAGATTGGTGAGGATGAGGTCAAGTATGTTTTTCCCTCTTGCTGGTTCCCTCACCACATGCCGCAGACCCAGTTTAACATGTATGACCTTTAGAACCTGACCAGCTGGATCAGGAGTACTGCTACAGAATCACCCTTGGCGGTAGACATTGAAATCTCCCACCCGTTTCGCATCCTTGCCACTCTCAGTGCTGTTCAAAAGAGAGGAGTACTAAGTCATCAGTTAAGGGTGGATGAAACATAGTAATCAGCAGAAGGTTTCCTTGCCCAGAAGGTTTCCTTAACCTGAAGACATGAGAGATCATGGGATCCAGAGTCAATATTGAGCGTTCCTAGGGTAACTCCATCCTGGCTGTATATCACTGTGCTGCCAAATGTGCCAGGTCTGTCCTGTCAATGGAACATATCCAAGGGTGGTGATAATACGGTGTTTGGGACATAGCATTGCCTCCCTGGTGCCAGGGTCAAAGACATCACAGAATGACTGCAAGACAATCTGAAGGGGGCAAATAAACAGTCGACCAATCCTCAGAAAAAAGTTAGAAGCCTCACACCTGAAGGTCACAAATAATCTGAACACATCAAGCTGCTGGGAGAGTTACATGGCTGTTAATGGTGATTTCAAATGCAGTCAGATGACAGGATACACATCTGGAGCTCATGTATTGGCATAAACCTGCTGGGCCAAACGTGGGCGGCACAGTGGCACAGTGGTTAGCACTGCTGCCTCACAGCGCCAGCGACCCGGGTTCAATTCCCGCCTCAGGCGACTCTCTGTGTGGAGTTTGCACATTCTCCCCGTGTCTGCGTGGGTTTCCTCCGGGTGCTCCGGTTTCCTCCCACACTCCAAAGATGTGCAGGTTAGGTGAATTGGCCATGCTAAATTGCCCGTAGTGTTAGGTAAGGGGTAGATGTAGGGGTATGGGTGGGTTGTGCTTCGGCGGGGCGGTGTGGACTTGTTGGGCTGAAGGGCCTGTTTCCACACTGTAAGTAATCTAATCTAATCAGTTACTATGCTTTGAATCCAAGTAAAGGCATCGCTAAGATATTCAACACTGCGAAAGGTACAGATTAATTCTAGCCATAAAATAATAAAACTATTCTTGCCACTCAACTCACAGAATAGGACCACACAGATTGCAAACCTGAACAAGAAGTTCTCAAGCACAAGTCGACTCCACATGCAGTAAAAGTCACCAGTGTGCTTACTTGCTCAATTATACATGGTCTCAGGTTAAAAATACCCTTTCAATCTGATCTACCACAATCATTAGCATGCACTCATCATACAAACACAATAATTCTGTTTTTAATAGACACATCTGACTTGCAGCGTGTAAAATAAACCATTAAAAAGGAATACATTATGCTTATTCATGAGATTCAAATTGGTGGTGGCTATATAAAGCACTAATTATTAACAAGAGTGTTCTTGGAATATTTCCAAACTTCTTTCTCAAACAAATTTTTTTGTTGTTTTATGCTTTTTCTTCCTGTCTGACTTTGATTCTTTTCTTTCCTTTACGAGTGAAAATAGTGAGGAGAGATAATCGAACAGAAATGGATAAAATGAGCATAAGATCAGAAGTAAGCTCTTTGAGCCTATTCAAGTATCAAAAGAGATTCTGGCTGATCATAATTTATATTCATCAATCAGTTTAGATTCAGAAATGTTCCTGGATCTCCAGATGCACGAGACAGAAAAAGCACATGCGGACTTCTGTTTTCGTAGCTATTGTTTACTGGAAAAGATCACGAGAGTGTTTCCAGAGCCAAACCTTGAGGGGTACGGTACCACAACAACATAGCTGACCAGGTGTCTTTTCCACTCTGAGCAACTTCAATGTACCTGTATAAAGGATCTGCAGACAATACCTTTGCCTTTTTATATTGTGGAAAGAATATTTTCAACGGTTGGCTGGGGGAATGAAATCTCTTCATAGATTTATTGGAGTCATGTTAGCTGTCTTGAAAACTAGGAGAGCTAATGAAGGCCACAACCTGGGATAAAGTACATTTACACTTTGAGAAAAGTAAGGCAATGCTGGATCATCAATGTGGCTTTGTCAAGGGCAAACAGACATTATTGAGTTCTTTCATGAGATGACACAGGCAGTGAATGAAGGTAGTGCTGTGGACTTTGTATGTTTGCACATTCAGAAAGCATTTGATACAATGTCATTACTCAAATTAAAAACATTTGGGATTGATGGGTCCATGGCTGTGTGGATTAGAAGTTGAAGAAAAGATAGAGAACAGTGGGTAGGAATAGATGGGCATATCTCAGATTGGAGATGAGTTGAAAGTAGTGTTTCCCAGGGATCAGGGTTGAGACCCGTGCTTTTTTGGATTTAGCTAAATGATTTTGAGATGGGTGTTGAGGACAAAAATTCTAAATTTACATATGATACCAAGCTATGGAGAATAGTGAACTGTGAGGATAATGCTGAGCGACTTCAGAGAGACATTGACATGTTCATCAAATGGGCAGGCAATTGGCAGATGAACATATATGTAAGAAATATGATGTGATGCATTTTTGTAGAAGAAACATAGAGAGACAATACAGGCTCAATGGGACAACATTGTGGGGAGTACAGAAGTGGAGGCACCTCAAGGTTCATGTGCAGAATTCCCTGAAAGCAGCCAGGCAAGTTGAAAGAAGTGATAAGAAGGTTTTTTTTTAGAATCCTTGGGTTTTCAAAAGAGGCATAGTGTAAAAGCAAGAAGTGATGCTACACTTTCAATGACAAATCATTGATCAGACCATATTTGAAGTATTGTGTTCAGTTCTGGGCATCTTATTTAAGGAAGGATGTTAAAGCCCTGGAGAAAGTGCAAAGGAGATCTATTAAAACGTTAGCAAGAATGAAGTATTTTAGTGACAAGGAAAGATTAGAGAGATTGGTCTTTTTCTTTCTGGAGCAGAGAAGATTAAAAGGTGATCTTATTAAGGTATTCAAAATTATGAATGATTTTGACAGCGTAAAGAAGGATATTCTGTTTTCACGAGATGTTATATCAGTAATGAGGAGTCACAATGGGGATGATTCAAGGACAAGGAGATACTGCATTAGCATTGAGGTCATTCATTTAGACTAAAGATGAAAAATGTTTTTTTTCTCTCAGAGGACTTTGTGACTTTGAAACTGTGCCTCAGAAGATGATGGAGATGGTGTCACTGATTACTCTTAATATGAAGGGAGCTGTTGGACGGGGAATCAATGGGTATGGGGGTTAGATTGGAAGATATAATTTGTAATACTAAGAGATCAGACATGAGTAGTATGATGGTTCAGTGATTAGCACTGCTGCCTCACTGTGCCAGGGACCCACATTAGATTCCAGCCTTGGGTCTATGGAGTTCGCACATTCTCCCTGGGTCTGTGTGATTTTGTGCCAGGTGCTCTAGTTTACTCCCACAGTCCAAAGACGTAAAGCTTACGTGGATTGGCCATGCTAAACGTGGAGATAGAGGGAGAGGGGTTTCTGCATGGAGGGTGGGTGCAGAATTGATGGGCCAAATGGTAGGGCAGGCTTGAGGTACCAAATGGCCTAGTTCTGATCCTAATTTATACATCTGCATATATGTTTGCATGTTCACACCTCTGATACATGTTTCAAATAATTTGTTCAGTGGCTGGGATAAAGTTGTTCATACTTGAGGTCACATGACTACAGTAAGCCAATGACTGTAGTTTGTATCAGTGCATTTCTCCACTTATCTGCATCATTTAATTGTAACGCATTCCACAATTGAACCAGCAATGTGTCAATTGTATCTCTGTAGTAACACAGTTATTCATTGAGGTAGAGAGTCCTGGGTTCAATTCTTGAGACTTGAGTATGAAAGGTTGATGCTCCAATAGTGGGCAGTTTTTGACGCCATTTTATTAAAAAGTACGCAAAAATGCTGAAGCAACTGTAAAAAAAGTATAGTACATGGTTAATATAGAGCTGAGAAATCAGCTATTAGCACAAAAAAGGGTGAACAGTCTTTTATACAGCTGAGGATGGAGAGATGATCAATGTTTCTCGTTCTTATATGGGTCAACAATGTTGCTGGTTTGACCATCCCTGATTGCCCTCGAGAAGGTGGTATTGAGCTGCTTTCTTGAATCACTGCAGCCATTGGAATGTAGGAACACTCAACAGTGCTATTTGGGAAGGTTTTTGACCCAGTAACAGTGAAGGAACAGTAAAGGAATATTTCTACTTCAAGATGACATGACCAGAGTGCTGTCTCATATCATGAAGGGACTTTACAGTGTGAGTTGAAAAATGTTGTGTTGGAAAAACACAGCAGGCCAGGCAGCATCCGAGGAACAGGAGAATCGACTATTCGGGCATAAGCCCTTCTTCAGGAATGAGGCTGGTGTGCCAAACAGGCTGAGGTAAAGGTTAGGGGGGAGGGAATTTGGGGGAGGGGCGCTAGGAATATGATAGATGGAAGGAGGTGAGTGTGAGGGTGATAGGCCGGAGAGGGGGTGGGGGCAGAGAGGTCGGGAAGAAGATTGCAGGTCAAGAGGGCGATGCTGAATCCGAGGGTTGGGACTGAGATAAGGTGGGGGGAGGGGAAATGAGGAAGCTGGAGAAATCCACATTCATCCCTGATGGTTAGAGGGTTCCTAGGCAGAGGATGAGGCGCTCTTCCCCCAGGCATCGTGTGGTTAGGGTCTGGGGATGGAGGAGGCCAAGGACCTGCATATCCTTGGTGGAGTGGGAGGGGGAGTTAAAGTGTTCAGCCACGGGGCGGTTGGGTTGGTTGTTGTGGGTGTCCCAGAGGTGTTCTCTGAAACGTTCCGCAAGTAGGCAGCCTGTCTCCCCAATGTAGAGGAGACCACATCGTGTGCAATGGATAAAGTAAATGATGTGTGTGGAAGTGCAGGTGAATTTGCGACGGATATGGAAGGATCCCTTGGGGCCTTGGAGGGAGGTGTGGGTGCAAGTTTTGCACTTCTTGTGGTTGCAGGGGCAGGTGCCGGGAGTGGAGGTTGGGTTGGTGGGGGGTGTGGACCTGACGAGGGAGTCGTGGAGAGAGTGGTCTCTCCGGAACACTGATAGGGGTGGGGCGGGAAATATATCCCTGGTGGTGGGGTCTGTTCGGAGGTGGCGGAAATGACGTAGGATGATACGATGTATCCGGAGGTTGGTGGGGTGGAAGGTGAGGACCAGGGGGGTTCTGTCCTGGTGGCGATTGGAGGGGCGGGGTTCAAGGGCAGAGGAGCGAGAAGTGGAAGAAATGTGGTGGAGAGCATCGTTGACCATGTCAGAGGGGAAATTGCAGTCTTTGAAGAAGGAGGCCAGCTGGGTTGTCCGGTAATGGAATTGGTCCTCCTGAGAGCAGATGCAGCGGAGGCGAAGGAATTGGGAATATGGGATGGCATTTTTACAGGGGGCAGGGTGGGAGGAGGTGTAATCTAGGTAGCTGTGGGAGTCGGTCGGTTTGTAGTAAATGTCTGTGTTGAGTCAATCACCCGAGATAGAAATGGAGAGGTCTAGGAAGGGGAGGGAAGAGTCTGAGATGGTCCAGGTAAATTTGAGGTCAGGGTGGAAGGTGTTAGTAAAGTGGATGAACTGTTCAATCTCCTCGTGGAAGCATGAGGTAGCACCAATACAACGGAGGAAAAGGTGGGGGGTGGTGCCAGTGTAGCTGCGGAAGATGGACTGTTCCACATATCCTACGAAGAGGCAGGCATAGCTGGGGCCCATGCGGGTGCCCATGGCTACTCCTTTGGTTTGGAGGAAGTGGGAGGACTGGAAGGAGAAGTTGTTCAGGGTGAGGACCAGTTCAATCAGTCTAAGGAGAGTGTCAGTGGAAGGGTACTGGTTGGGTCGGTGGGACAGGAAGAAGCGGCGGGCTTGGAGGCCTTCATGATGGGTATGGAGGTGTATAGGGACTGGATGTCCATTGTGAAGATAAGGCTTTGGGGCCAGGGAAGCAAAAATCATGAAGGAGGTGGAGGGCGTGGGTGGTGTCCCGAACGTAGGTGGGGAGGTCTTGGACTAAGGGGGACAGGACCGTGTCGAGGTATGCAGAGATGAGTTCGGTGGGGCATGAGCAGGCTGAGACAATGGGTCGGCCGGGGCAGTCGGGTTTGTGGATTTTGGGCAGGAGGTAGAAACGGGCGGTGCGGGATTGTGGGTCTATGAGGTTGGAGGCAGTGGACGGGAGATCTCCTAAGGTGATTAGGTTATGGATGGTCTGGGAGATGATGGTTTGGTGGTGGGAGGTGGGGTCATGGTCAAGGGGGCAGTAGGAGGAGGCGTCTGCGAGTTGGTGTCTAGCTTCAGCAGTGTAAAGGTCGGTGCGCCAAACTACCACTGTGCCTCCCTTGTCTGCCGGTTTGATAGTGAAGTTGGGGTTGGAGTGGAGGGAGTGGAGGGCTGCATGTTTCGAGGGTGAGAGGTTGGAGTGGATTAGAGGGGTTGTCAGGTTGAGGCAGTCAATGTTGCGGCGGCAGTTGGCTACGAAGAGATCGAGGGCGGGTAAGAGGCCAGCACAAGGTGTCCAGGTGGATGGGGTGTGTTGGAGCTGGGCGAAGGGGTCGTCAGAGGGTGGGCGAGAGTCCTGCTTGAAGAAGTAGGCACGGAGGCGAAGGCGGCAGGAGAAATGCTCGATATCTAGCTGCGTGTTGAACTCATTGATCCGGGAGCGTAGGGGGATGAAGGTGAGGCTTCTACTGAGGACTGATCATTCATCGTCAGAGAGGGGAAGGTCTGGAAGGATGGTAAAAATACGGCAGGGCTGGGAGCTAGGACCTGGGACCTGAGACCTAGTGTGGGGCTGGGACTGGGAGTGGGGGGCGGAGTTAGGCATGGGGGCGGAGTTAGTCATGGGGGCAGAGTTGGTCATACCTTGAAGAAGCTCTCCTCCTCCCTCTACAAGGAAACTACAGCATCTGCAGTCCTCACTTTCTCCTAGTTGATCTTTACCTACTGTGAATCCTCTTGCAAGGAAGCCTTCCTTGAAGAAGCTCTCCTCCTCCCTCTACAAGGAAATTCCCAGCACCCCTCCCCCAAATCCCCCCCCACCCCACCGTCCTTTATCTCAGCCTGCTTGGCACACCAGCCTCATTCTTGAAGAAGGGCTTATGCCCGAAACGTCGATTCTCCTGCTCCTCGTGTGCTGCCTGGCCTGCTGTGTTTTTCCAGCACCACATTTTTCAACTCTGGTACTCCAGCATCTGCAGTCCTCACTTTCTCCTGGCTTTACAGTGTGACTCTGACCACATAAGGGGGGACAGTTGTAAGCCAGTCATTAATAAATTGATAAGCTGTAAACAATAGTGTGATGAAAGAAAAGTGAGAAACTGGAACTTGGTTTCACAAGGTAAGTAGCACAGAGAAAACTTACCTAAATATCAATGTCGATGCGTACGTAAGGGAGAAAGTCACAGAAGGATTTGTTTATGGGGTGCAATGAAGATAGAATTAACTGAGTGGAGGATAAACGCTCGTTGGTGCAGTAGAACTCACAGTGAAGTTTCTGAGTGAGTGCTGCATGATTGGAAGGTGAAACTTTAATTGTGACATTAAACCACGGTCCTGTCTGCATTCTCCTCCACCCCAGTAGCTGTAAAGGATTGAATGACGTTGTTTCAAAGAAGACCAGGAGGGCTTGTTTGTTGCTCGGTGGTAGTGTCCCTCCCCCTAAACAAAGAGGCCTGGGCTGAAGTCCCACCTGCTCCCAAGGTGTGTAATAACAGCTCTGAATAGGTTGGCTTGAAAGAAGACCTAGGAATATCTACGTAAAGATTTTGCTCCATATTAATGTCTCAAGCAACACCTCTGAAGCAAAGATTGGCCAGTCAATAATCACGTTGTTCTGTGTACATTAGTTGCTGTCTTTCCTACTGCCACAATACTTCGAAACAAAATTTCACTGACATTCCTGATGAAGAGCTTACACTTGAAATGTCGACTCTCCTGCTCCTCGGATACTGCCTGACCTGCTGTGCTTTTCCGGCACCACACTTTTTGACTCTGATCTCCAGCATCTGCGATCCTCACTTTCTCCTGAAATGTCACTGGTACTATGGCTTCATGGAAGCTGCTTTACGAATTCAAGTTGTTTCGATTGCTGAAATCCATTCACTGGCACCAGCATTCTGAGTACAATTGCACATGCGAAGAAGATTGGCTTATACGCCTACTGCAACAGTAATTAACAAGGTTTCCCATCACAAACACAATTATCAGAGAGAAAACTTGTGCATTATATGTTTCAAAAACAGTAAACAAAAACTGTCTGGTAATTGTTCTACAGATGTACTGATAATAGATGAGTCATTATGACTATGGAGATTGTCAGAAACTACTTATTGCTCAGCTTAACTGTGAGGCTAATTGGCTACACCTGAAATTAAGGTTCGAGTAAATTCCATTAACTGCATTTGGGATTTTGTTTTCATGCCAAAAGAACAACAGAGTTTTCTTTTTCTGTCTGCCAAGCACTTTCGTTGAAAATAGCGATCATTTTCTGAAAACAAAAACCTTAAGCAGAATCCTATGAGTGACTGAAGGGCTTGGGCTGTGGCAGAATTCGGCAAGATGGTTGTCTCAAATTTCAGATCACCTCACCGTGACGTCCCCAGTTTACTCAAGTGCTGTGGTTAGATTCTGCCAGGCAGCAGCAAGCTCCCAATTGACATTCTTCATTGCTTACCATAAGCAAATCGATAACAGTGCAACTCACTATGGACTTCTGATCTTACGCCATACAAACTATCTGTAGGAAGACTCCACATGAATATCAGAGCCGGTAGTTGGAGGTTTCAGCTCACTGCTTGTGACCTCCATGTTGCCTGTGGCCAAACCACAGAGCAGGGCACAAGCTGGCACGAGTGCCAGCTCAACATTTTGACACCATGGGCACTGGAACCAGATTTTCAGGGAGCTAATGCCAGCATCTCTGCAATACCTTGGCATCGCTCACTGTACATTGGCAACTACATGGAGTACAGTGGCCATAGAGGATGAGGTGCTCAGTCTACATTGTGAAACAGGCTGCCCACCCAAGCTGCTCCCCCTGTCTTTCAGCGAGCATATAACAAGCGCCCACTGGAATGCCAGCAACTTGTGAGCCTTGGTCTGCTGTGCCTTTGTGCTGGCGATTGGCACAGTCACAAAGCCAGGCAGGTGACTGTGCTGAACAGCAGCGCTCAGCTGAGGTGGCCAACACCTTCTCATACATCAGCGTGATATGTCAGGTTAGCAGCTACACCACGCGGAATCGACATTTATGTTAAACTCAGCAATGAGACATGTCTGAAAGTCTTCAGGGAGTGGATCGTGCTAAACTCCATGGAGACGCCTATTAGTCAGGGGAATCTGGAGTGGTTAGTGAAACTTTTACACAACAGGTCGGTGCACTTGTGCTTCAGGAAGGAGGTCACGTTCAGTACTTTGCCTCTGTCAGGTACAGGCTGGGTTGCTGTGAGAGTCCGACATAATCTAGTCACAGATCTGTGCCAGTGTTGGCTGTCCCTCCATTAGAGCCACAAACCTGCCGATGGGGGTAGTCAGACAGTTGCAGAGATGGCTGCATTGCTCCAGCTTCTCACTGAGGAGACCCATAGTGTGCTGAACACCTGGACTCCAATACATGGAGTCCCACATCGGCACAATTGTAGGGTCTTCTCCTCGTGAGGGCTGAGTGGATGTCTGGTCTCCAACATTCCTCCACCAACCAGTGGCTCCCTTCCCTCTCCTTCCACACTCCCTACACAACTGTGAGGTCTGCAGCAAACTCCCATCTCCACCTCTCCACCTATAAAGTCCACGATGTTTCAGTGTCATGGCTGGTGGGAGTCCAGAGAGAGGCCTTGCTGATGTCCCTGAATAATCTCATCTGCCAAGATCGGGGAAGTGTTTTCTCGGGAACTGGCTAGCTCTCAGCATGTGGTACCCTGGCTACAGGTGACATCACTCAGGCAGGAGGTGCCATGGCTAATCTTTGTGCCCAGTGAACCACACAGAGCACCGAAAAGAGAGGAAAATGTGGAAGCAGAATTTGACCATTTGGCTCAATGTGTCTTCCCTGCTATTCGATCATGGCTGATATGTTTCTCAATCCTATTCTCCTGCATTCGCACGATAATCCTGATTCCCTTACCAATCAACAGTCTATCTAATTCTGTCTTAAATATGCTCAATGATCTGGCCTCCACGGTGCCCTGATGAAATGAGTACCGCAGACTAACAATCATCTGGCTGAAGACATTCCTCCTCATTTCCAGAAGATGCTTCCGTTGCTGCTGCTCTGGGACATGTTTCCCCACACCACTGCTCTGGGACATGTTTCCCCAGACCACTGCTCTGGGACATGTTTACTCTCACTGCTGCTGCTCTGGGACATGTTTACTCTCACTGCTGCTGTTCTGGGACATGTTTACTCTCACTGCTGCTGTTCTGGGACATGTTTCCCCACACCACTGCTCTGGGACATGTTTTCCCGCACTGCTGTTCTGCGACATGGTTCACCCTACCGCTGCTCTGGGACATGTTTCCCCTCACCGCTGTTCTGGGACATGTTTATTGTCACTTCTGCTCTGGGACATGTTTCTCTTCAATGCTGCTGCAGCTCTGGGACATTTTTCCCCTCACTGCTGCTCTGCGACATGTTTCCCCCCACTGCTGCTGTGGGACATGTTTCCCCTCACTGCTGCTCTGGGAAATGTTTCCCCACACTGCTGCTCTGGGGCATGTAAACCCTCATTGCTGATGTGGGACAAGTTTGCTCTCACTGTTGCTCTGAGACAAGTTTCCCGTGACAACTGCTGCTCTGGAACATGTTTCCCCTTGCTGCTGCTGTTCTGGGACATGTTTCCCTTCACTACTGCTCTGGGACATGTTTCCCCTCACTGCTGCTGTGCGGCATGTTTCCCCTCACTGCTGCTGTGGGACATGTTTCCACACATTGCTGTTCTGTGACATGTTTCCCCATCGTAGCTACTATGGGACATGTTTCTCCTCACTGCTGCTGCTCTGGGATATCTTTCCATTCACTGCTGCTCTGGGACATGTTTCCCCACACAGCTGTTCTGGGACATGTTTCCACTCACTGTTGCTCTGGGACATGTTTCCCCTCACTGCTGCTCTGGGACATGTTTCCACTCACTGCTGCTCTGGGACATGTTTCCCCTCACTGCTGCTCTGGGACATGTTTCCACTCACTGCTGCTCTGGGACATGTTTCCACTCTCTGCTGCTGCTCTGGGACATTTTTCCCCCCGTCCTCTGCTGCTCTGGGACATGTTTCCCCTCGCTGTTTCTGTTCTGGGACATGTTTCCCCTCACAACTGCTGCTCTGGGACATGTTTCCTTTTGCTAATGTTCTGGGACATATTACCCCTCACAGCTGCTGCTCTGTGACATGTTTATTCTCACTTCTGCTCTGGGACATGTTTCTCTTCAATGCTGCTTCTGCTCTGGGACATGTTCCCCCTCACTGCTGCTGTGTGGCATGTTCCCCCTCACTGCTGCTGTGTGGCATGTTCCCCCTCACTGCTGCTGTGCGGCATGCTCCCCCTCACAGCTACTGTGGGACATGTTTCCCCTCACTGCTGCTGTGTGGCATGTTTCTCCTCACTGCTGCTATGGGACACATTTCCCCTCACTGCTGCTATGGGACACATTTCCCCTCACTGCTGCTCTGGGACATGTTTCTCCCCACTGCTGCTGCTCTGGGATATCTTTCCATTCACTGCTACTCTGGGACATGTTTCCCCTCACTGCTGCTGTGTGGCATGTTTCCCCTCACTGCTGCTATGGGACACATTTCCCCTCACTGCTGCTATGGGACACATTTCCCCTCACTGCTGCTCTGGGACATGTTTCTCCCCACTGCTGCTGCTCTGGGATATCTTTCCATTCACTGCTGCTCTGGGACATGTTTCCCTCACTGCTGCTCTTAGACATGTTCCCCGTCACAGCTGCTGTGGGACATGTTTCTCCTCACAGCTGCTGCTCTGGGGCATGTTTCCGTTTGTTAATGTTCTGGCACATGTTTCCCCTCACTGCTGCTCTGCGACATGTTTCCCCTCACTGCTGCTCTGGGATATGTTTCCACTCACTGCTGCTGCTCTGGGACATTTTTCCCCCGTTCTCTGCTGCTCTGAGACATGTTTCCCCTCACTGTTGCTGTTCTGTGACATGTTTATTCTCACTTCTGCTCTGGGACATGTTTCCCATTACTGCTGCTCTGTGACATGTTTCCCATCACTGCTGCTCTGGGACATGTTTACTCTCGCTGTTGCTGCTGCTCTGGGACATGTTTCCCCTTGCTGAGCTCTGGGACTTGTTTCCCCTCACTGCTGCTCTGCGACATGTTTCCCATCACTGCTGCTCTGGGACATGTTTACTCTCACTGTTGCTGCTGCTCTGGGACATTTTAATCTCACTTCTGCTCTGGGACATGTTTCCTCTCACAGCTGCTGCTTTGGGACATGTTTCCGTTTGCTAATGTTCTGGGACTTGTTTACCCTCACTGCTGCTCGTTGATATGTTTCCCGTCACTGCTGCTCATTGATATGTTTCCCCTCACCGCTGCACGGGGACATGTTTCTCCTCACTGCTGCTGTTCTGGGACATGTTTCCCCTCACTGCTGCTCTGGGACATGTTTATTGTCACTTCTGCTCTGGGACATGTTTCTCTTCAATGCTGCTGCAGCTCTGGGATATGTTTCCCCCCACTGCTGCTGTGCGGCATGTTCCTCCTCACTGCTGCTCTGGGATATGTTTCCCCTCACTGCTGCTATGGGAGATGTTCCCCCTCACTGCTGCTGTGGGACATGTTTCACCTCACTGCTGCTGTGCGGCATGTTCCCCCTCACAGCTACTGTGGGACATGTTCCCCCTCACAGCTACTGTGGGACATGTTTCCCCTCACTGCTGCTGTGGGACATGTTTCCCCTCACTGCTGCTGTGCGGCATTTTCCCCTCACTGCTGCTGTGGGACATGTTTCCCCTCACTGCTGCTATGGGACATGTTTCCCCTCACTGCTGCTATGGGACACATTTCCCTTCACTGCTGCTGTGGGACATGTTTCCCCTCATTGCTGCTCTATATCATGTTTCCCCTTACTACTGCTGCTCTGGGACATATTTCCCCTCACTGCTGCTCTGGGACATGTTTCCTCTCACTGCTGCTGTTCTGGGACATATTTCCCCTCACTGCTGCTCTGGAACATGTTTCCCCTCCCTGCTGCCCTGGAACATGTTTCCCCCTCACTGCTACTATGGGACATGTTTCTCCTCACTGCTGCTGCTATGGGACATGTTTCCATTCACTACTGCTCTTCCTGGACATGTTTCACTTCAATGCTGCGGCTCAGGGACAAGTTAGCCACCACTGCTGCTATGGGACATGTTTCTCCTCACTGCTGCTGCGCTAGGATATGTTTCCCCTTGCTGTTGCTGTTCTGGGACATGTTTCCCCTCACTGCTGCTCTGGGGCATGTAAACCCTCATTGCTGCTGTGGGACAAGTTTGCCCTCACTGCTTCTCTGGGACATGTTTCTCCTTGCTGCTGCTGTTCTGGGATATGTTTCCCTTCACTACTGCTCTTGG
This sequence comes from Chiloscyllium punctatum, assembly GCF_047496795.1. Taxonomy (NCBI): domain Eukaryota; kingdom Metazoa; phylum Chordata; class Chondrichthyes; order Orectolobiformes; family Hemiscylliidae; genus Chiloscyllium; species Chiloscyllium punctatum. Next base: position 11,334,553 of record NC_092764.1, on the reverse strand, counting down.
ACATGTTTCCCCTCACTGCTGCTGCTCTCGGAAATGATTCCCCCTCACTGCTGCTGTGGGACATGTTTCCCCTCACTGCTGCTCTGGGAAATCTTTCCATTCACTGCTGCTCTGGGACATTTTTCCCCTCACTGCTGCGCTGCGACATGTTTCCCCCCACAGCTGATGTGGGACATGTTTCCCCTCACTGCTGCTCTGGGAAATGTTTCCCCACACTGCTGCTCTGGGGCATGTAAATCCTCATTGCTGATGTGGGACAAGTTTGCTCTCACTGTTGCTCTGAGACATGTTTCCCGTGACGGCTGCTGCTCTGGAACATGTTTCCCCTTGCTGCTGCTGTTCTGGGACATGTTTCCCTTCACTACTGCTCTGGGACACGTTTCCCCTCACTGCTGCTGTTCTGTGACATGTTTCCACTCACTGTTGTTCTGGGACATGTTTCCACTCTCTGCTGCTGCTCTGGGACATGTTTCCCCTCGCTGTTTCTGTTCTGGGACATATTTCCCCTCACAGCTGCTGCTCTGGGACATGTTTCCTTTTGCTAATGTTCTGGGACATGTTTCCCCTCACAGCTGCTGCTCTGGGACATGTTTCCTTTTGCTAATGTTCTGGGACATGTTACCCCTCACAGCTGCTGCTCTGTGACATGTTTATTCTCACTTCTGCTCTGGGACATGTTTCCCCTCACTGCTGCTCTGGGACATGTTTCCCCTTGCTGCTGCTGTTCTGGGATATGTTTCCCTTCACTACTGCTCTGGGACATGTTTCCCCTCACTGCTGCTGCTCTGGGATATCTTTGCATTCACTGCTGTTCTGGGGCATGTTCCTCCTCACTGCTGCTGTGCGACATGTTTCCCCTCACTGCTGCTGTGCGACATGTTTATTGTCACTTCTGCTCTGGGACATGTTTCTCTTCAATGCTGCTGCAGCTCTGGGACATGTTCCCCCTCACTGCTGCTGTGCGGCATGTTCCCCCTCACAGCTACTGTGGGACATGTTTCCCCTCACTGCTGCTCTGGGAAATGTTTCCCCTCACTGCCTCTGTGCGGCATGTTCCCCCACACAGCTACTGTGGGACATGTTTCCCCTCACTGCTGCTGTGGGACATTTTTCCCCTCACTGCTGCTCTGGGACATGTTTCCCCTCACTGCTGCTATGGGACACATTTCCCCTCACTGCTGCTATGGGACACATTTCCCCTCACTGCTGCTGTGGGACATGTTTCCCCTCATTGCTGCTCTATATCATGTTTCCCCTTACTGCTGCTGTTCTGGGACATATTTCCCCTCACTGCTGCTCTGGGACATGTTTCCCCTCCCTGCTGCCCTGGAACATGTCTCCCCCTCACTGCTACTTTGGGACATGTTTCTCCTCACTGCTGCTGCTATGGGACATGTTTCCATTCACTACTGCTCTTCCTGGACATGTTTCACTTCAATGCTGCGGCTCAGGGACAAGTTAGCCACCACTGCTGCTATGGGACATGTTTCTCCTCACTGCTGCTGCTCTGGGACATATTTCCCCCTCACTGCTGCTCTGGGACATATTTCCCCCTCACTGCTGCTGCTCTGGGACATATTTCCTCCTCACTGCTGCTCTGGGACATGTTTCCCCTTGCTGTTGCTGTTCTGGTACATGTTTCCCCTCACTGCTGCTCTGGGGCATGTAAACCCTCATTGCTGCTGTGGGACAAGTTTGCCCTCACTGCTGTTCTGGGACATGTTTCCCCTCACTGCTGCTCTGGGACATGTTTCTCTTCACTGCTGCTGCTCTGGGACATATTTCCCCCTCACTGCTGCTCTGGGACAAGTTTGCCCTCACTGCTGCTCTGGGACATGTTTCCCCTCACTGCTGCTCTGGGGCATGTAAACCCTCATTGCTGCTGTGGGACAAGTTTGCCCTCACTGCTGCTCTGCGACATGTTTCCCCTCACTGCTGCTCTGCGACATGTTTCCACTCACTGCTGCTGCTCTGGGACATTTTTCCCCCTCTTCTCTGCTGCTCTGAGACATGTTTCCCATCACTGTTGCTGTTCTGCGACATGTTTCCCCTCACTGCTGCTCTGGGACATGTTTATTCTCACTTCTGCTCTGAGACATGTTTCCCATCACTGCTGCTCTGGGACATGTTTACTCTCACTGCTGCTGCTGCTCTGGGACATGTTTCCCCTTGCTGAGCTCTGGGACTTGTTTCCCCTCACTGCTGCTCTGCGACATGTTTCCCCTCACTGCTGCTCTGCGACATGTTTCCCATCACTGCTGCTCTGGGACATGTTTACTCTCACTGTTGCTGCTGCTCTGGGACATTTTAATCTCACTTCTGCTCTGGGACATGTTTCCCCTCACAGCTGCTGCTCTGGGACATGTTTCCGTTTGCTAATGTTCTGCGACTTGTTTACCCTCACTGCTGCTCTTTGACATGTTTCCCGTCACTGCTGCTCGTTGATATGTTTCCCCTCACCGCTGCACTGGGACATGTTCCTCCTCACTGCTGCTCTGGGACATGTTTATTGTCACTTCTGCTCTGGGACATGTTTCTCTTCAATGCTGCTGCAGCTCTGGGACATGTTTCACCTTTCTGCTGCTCTGGGACATGTTTCCCCCCACTGCTGCTGTGCGGAATGTTCCCCCTCACTGCTGCTCTGGGATATGTTTCCCCTCACTGCTGCTCTGGGACATGTTTCCCCTCACTGCTGCTGTGTGGCATTTTCCCCCTCACTGCTGCTGTGGGACATGTTCCCCTCACTGCTGCTGTGGGACATGTTTCCCCTCACTGCTGCTGTGCGGCATGTTCCCCCTCACAGCTACTGTGGGACATGTTTCTCCTCACTGCTGCTGCTCTGGGATATCTTTCCATTCACTGCTGCTCTGGGACATGTTTCCCCTCACTGCTGTTCTGGGACATGTTTCCCTTCACAGCTGCTCTGGGACATGTTTCCCCTCACTGCTGCTCTGGGAAATGTTTCCCCACACTGCTGCTCTGGGGCATGTAAACCCTCATTGCTGATGTGGGACAAGTTTGCTCTCACTGTTGCTCTGAGACATGTTTCCCGTGACGGCTGCTGCTCTGGAACATGTTTCCCCTTGCTGCTGCTATTCTGGGATATGTTTCCCTTCACTACTGCTCTGGGACATGTTTCCCCTCACTGCTGCTGCTCTCGGATATCTTTCCATTCACTGCTGTTCTGGAACATGTTTCCCCCCACTGCTGCTCTGGGACATGTTTCCCCTTGCTGCTGCTGTTCTGGGACATGTTTCCCTTCACTACTGCTCTGGGACATGTTCCCCCTCACTGCTGCTGTGGGACATGTTTCCACACATTGCTACTCTGTGACATGTTTCCCCATCGCAGCTACAATGGGACATGTTTCCCCTCACTGCTGCTGCTCTGGGATATCTTTCCATTCACTGCTGCTCTGGGACATGATCCCCTCATTGCTGTTCTTTAACATGTTTTCTCTCACTGCTGCTGTGCGGCATATTCACCCTCACAGCTGCTGTGGGACATGTTTCCCCTCACTGCTGCTCTGGGACATGTTTCCACTCTCTGCTGCTGCTCTGGGACATTTTTCCCCCCATCCTCTGCTGCTTTGAGACATGTTTCCCGTCACTTCTGCTGCTCTGGGACATGTTTCCTTTTGCTGATGTTCTGGGACATGTTTCCCCTCACAGCTGCTCTGCGACATGTTTATTCTCACTTCTGCTCTGGGACATGTTTCCTCTCAATGCTGCTGTTCTGGGACATATTTCCCCTCAGTGCTGCTCTGGGACATGTTTCCTCTCAATGCTGCTGTTCTGGGACATATTTCCCCTCACTGCTGCTCTGGGACATGTTTCCTCTCACTGCTGCTGCTCTGGGACATGTTTCCCCTTGCTGTTGCTGTTCTGGGACATGTTTCCCCTCACTGCTGCTCTGAGACATGTTTCCCATCACTGCTGCTGCTCTGGGACATGTTTCCCCTTGCTGCTGCTGTTCGGGGATATGTTTCCCTTCACTGCTGCTGCTCTGGGATATCTTTCCATTCACTGCTGCTCTGGGACATGTTTCCCGTGACGGCTGCTGCTCTGGAACATGTTTCCCCTTGCTGCTGCTGTTCTGGGACATGTTTCCCTTCACTATTGCTCTGGGACATGTTTCCCTTCACAGCTGCTCTGGGACATGTTTCCCCTCACTGCTGCTCTGGGGCATGTAAACCCTCATTGCTGATGTGGGACAAGTTTGCTCTCACTGTTGCTCTGAGACATGTTTCCCGTGACGGCTGCTGCTCTGTGACATGTTTCCCCTCACTGCTGCTGCTTTGGGACATGTTTCCCCTCACTGCTGCTGCTCTGGGACATGTTTCCCCTCACTGCTGCTGCTCTGGGACATGTTTCCCCTCACTGCTGCTGCTCGGGGACATGTTTCCCACTCACTGCTGCTACTCTGTGACATGTTTCCCCTTGCTATTGCTGTTCTGGGACATGTTTGCCCTCACTGCTGCTCTGGGACATGTTTCCCCTTGCTGCTGCTGTTCTGGGATATGTTTCCCTTCACTACTGCTCAGGGACATGTTTCCCCCTCACTGCTGCTGCTCTGGGACATGTTTCTATTCACTGATCCTCTGGGACATTTTGCCCCTCAGTGCTGCTCTGCGACATGTTTCCCTTCACTACTGCTCAGGGACATGTTTTCCCCTCACTGCTGCTGCTCTGGGACATGTTTCTATTCACTGCTCCTCTGGGACATTTTGCCCCTCAGTGCTGCTCTGCGACATGTTTCCCTTCACTACTGCTCTGGGACATGTTTCTCCCCACCACTGCTGCTCTGGGACATTTTGCCCCTCACTGCTGCTCTGGGACATGTTTCCTCTAACTGCTGCTGCTCTGGGATATCTTTCCTTTCACTGCTACTCTGGGACATGTTTCCCCTCAAAGCTGCTCTGGGACATGTTTCCCCTCACTTCTGCTCTGGGACATGTTTCCCCTCACTGCTGCTGCTCTGGGACATGTTTCCCCTCACTGCTGCTGTGCGGCATGTTCCCCCTCACAGCTACTGTGGGACATGTTTCCCCTCACTGCTGCTGCTCTTGGAAATGATTCCCCCTCACTGCTGCTGTGGGACATGTTTCTATTCACTGCTCCTCTGGGACATGTTTCCCCTCACTGCTGCTCTGGGAAATGTTTCCCCACACTGCTGCTCTGGGGCATGTAAACCCTCATTGCTGCTGTGGGACATGTTTCCCATCACTGCTGCTGCTCTGGGATATCTTTCCATTCACTGCTGTTCTGGAACATGTTTCCCATCACTGCTGCTCTGGGACATGTTTCCCCCTTGCTTCTGATCTGGGACATGTTTCCTCTCACTGCTGCTGTGGGAGATGTTTCCTCTCACTGCTGCTGTGCGGCATGTTCCCCCTCACTGCTGCTCTGTGACATGTTTCCCCTCACTGCTGCTCTTCTGGGACATGTTTCCCCCTCACTGCTGCTCTGTATCATGTTTCCCCTTACTGCTGCTGCTCTGGGACATGTTTCTATTCACTGCTCCTCTGGGACATTTTTCCCCTCACTGCTGCTCTGCGACATGAATTCCCCCACTGCTGCTCTGGGACATGTTTCCTCTCACTGCTGCTGTTCTGGGACATATTTCCCCTCACTGCTGCTTTGGGACATGTTTTTCCTCACTGCTGCTGTTCTGGGACATATTTCCCCTCACTGCTGCTCTGGAAAATGTATCCCCCTCGCTGCTACTATGTGGCATGTTTCTCCTCACTGCTGCTGCTCTGGGACATGTTTCACCTCACTGCTGCTGTGCGGCATGTTCCCTGTCACAGCTGCTGTGGGACATGTTTCCCCTCACTGCTGCTCTGGGATATGTTTCCACTCACTGCTGCTGCTCTGGGACATTTTTCCCCCCGTCCTCTGCTGCTCTTAGACATGTTTCCCGTCACTACTGCTGTTCTGGGACATGTTTCCGTTTGTTAATGTTCTGGGACATGTTTACCCTCACTGTTGCTCTGTGACATGTTTCCCCTCACTGCTGCTCTGGGACATGTTTCCCCTCACTGCTGCTCTGGGACATGTTTCCCCTCACTGCTGCTCTGGGACATGTTTCCCCTCACTGCTGCTCTGGGACATGTTTCCCCCTCGCAGCTACTATGGGACATGTTTCCCCTCACTGCTGCTCTGGGACATGTTTCCCCTCACTGCTGCTCTGGGACATGTTTCCCCTCACTGCTGCTCTGGGACATGTTTCCCCTTACTGCTGCTGTTCTGAGACATGTTTCCCCCACACTGCTGCTCTGTATCATGTTTACCCTCACTGCTGCTCTGGGACAAGTATCCCCTCACTGCTGCTGTGCGGCATATTTCCCCTCACTGCTGCTCTGCGACATGTTTCCCCTCACTGCTGCTGCTATGGGACATGTTTCCATTCACTGCTGCTCTTCTTGGACATGCCTCACTTCAATGCTGCTGCTCAGGGACAAGTTAGCCACCACTGCTGCTCTGGTACATGTTTCCCCTCACAACTGCTCTGGGATATGTTCCCCATCACTGCTGCTCTGGGACATGTTCCCATTCACTTCTCATCTGGGACATGTTTCCCCTCACTGCTGCTCTGCGACATATTTCACCCCACTGCTGTTCTGAGACATGTTTCCCATCACTGCTGCTCTGGGACATGTTTCCCCTCACAGCTGCTCTGGGATATGTTTCCCATCACTGCTGCTTCGCTGGGAATTGCTCCCCCTCACTGCTGCTTTTTAACATGCTTCCCGTCACTGCTGCTCTGAGACACGTTTCCCATCACTGCTGCTCTGGGTCATATTTCCCCCCCACTGCTGCTCTGGGACATGTTTCCTCTCACTGCTGCTGCTCTGGGACATGTTTCCACTCACTGCTGCTCTGGGACATGTTTCCCTTTGCTGTTGCTCGTGGGCATGTTTATTCTTACTTCTGCTCCGGGACATGTTTCTCCTTACAGCTGCTGCTGCTCTGGGACATGTTTCCACTCGCTGCTGCTGCTCTGAGACATGTTTCCACTCGCTGCTGCTGCTCTGAGACATGTTTCCCCCCTTGCATCTACTATGGGACATATTTCCCCTCACTGCTGCTCTGGGACATGTTTCCCCGTACTGCTGCTGTTCTGGGACATGTTTCTCCCTCACTGCTGCTCTGGGACATGTTTCCACTCACTGCTGCTGCTCTGGGACATTTTTCCCCCCGTCCTCTGCTGCTCTTAGACATGTTTCCCGTCACTACTGCTGTTCTGGGACATGTTTCCGTTTGTTAATGTTCTGGGACATGTTTACCCTCACTGTTGCTCTGCGACATGTTTCCCCTCACTGCTGCTCTAGAACATGTTTCCCCTTGCTGCTGCTGTTCTGGGACATGTTTCCCTTCACTATTGCTCTGGGACATGTTTCCCCTCACTGCTGCTGTGCGGCATGTTCACCCTCACTGCTGCTGTGGGACATGTTTCCCCTCACTGCTGCTGTGCGGCATGTTCCCCGTCACAGCTGCTGTGGGACATGTTTCCCCTCACTGCTGCTCTGCGACATGTTTCCACTCACTGCTGCTGCTCTGGGACATTTTTCCCCCCGTCCTCTGCTGCTCTTAGACATGTTTCCCGTCACTACTGCTGTTCTGGGACATGTTTCCGTTTGTTAATGTTCTGGGACATGTTTACCCTCACTGTTGCTCTGCGACATGTTTCCCCTCACTGCTACTCTAGAACATGTTTCCCCTTGCTGCTGCTGTTCTGGGACATGTTTCCCTTCACTATTGCTCTGGGACATGTTTCCCCTCACTGCTGCTGTGCGGCATGTTCACCCTCACTGCTGCTGTGGGACATGTTTCCCCTCACTGCTGCTCTGCGACATGTTTCCCATCACTGCTGCTGTGGGACATGTTTCCCCTCACTGCTGTTCTGGAACATGTTTCCCCTCACTGCTGCTGTGCGGCATGTTTCCCATCACTGCTGCTGTGGGACATGTTTCCCCTCACTGCTGTTCTGGAACATATTTCCCCTCACTGCTGCTGTGGGACATGTTTCCCATCTCACTGCTGCTCTGTATCATGTTTCCCCTTACTGCTGCTGCTCTGGGACATGTATCTATTCACTGCTCCTCTGGGACATTTTTCCCCTCACTGCTGCTCTGCGACATGAATCCCCCCACTGCTGCTCTGGGACATGTTTCCCCCTCGCAGCTACTATGGGACATGTTTCCCCTTACTGCTGCTGTTCTGAGACATGTTTCCCCCACACTGCTGCTCTGTATCATGTTTACCCTCACTGCTGCTCTGGGACAAGTATCCCCTCACTGCTGCTGTGCGGCATATTTCCCCTCACTGCTGCTCTGCGACATGATTCCCCTCACTGCTGCTGCTATGGGACATGTTTCCCCTCACTGCTGCTGCTATGGGACATGTTTCCATTCACTGCTGCTCTTCTTGGACATGCCTCACTTCAATGCTGCTGCTCAGGGACAAGTTAGCCACCACTGCTGCTCTGGTACATGTTTCCCCTCACAACTGCTCTGGGATATGTTCCCCATCACTGCTGCTCTGGGACATGTTCCCATTCACTTCTCATCTGGGACATGTTTCCCCTCACTGCTGCTCTGCGACATATTTCACCCCACTGCTGTTCTGAGACATGTTTCCCATCACTGCTGCTCTGGGACATGTTTCCCCTCACAGCTGCTCTGGGATATGTTTCCCATCACTGCTGCTTCGCTGGGAATTGCTCCCCCTCACTGCTGCTTTTTAACATGCTTCCCGTCACTGCTGCTCTGAGACACGTTTCCCATCACTGCTGCTCTGGGTCATATTTCCCCCCCACTGCTGCTCTGGGACATGTTTCCTCTCACTGCTGCTGCTCTGGGACATGTTTCCACTCACTGCTGCTCTGGGACATGTTTCCCTTTGCTATTGCTCGTGGGCATGTTTATTCTTACTTCTGCTCCGGGACATGTTTCTCCTTACAGCTGCTGCTGCTCTGGGACATGTTTCCACTCGCTGCTGCTGCTCTGAGACATGTTTCCACTCGCTGCTGCTGCTCTGAGACATGTTTCCCCCCTTGCATCTACTATGGGACATATTTCCCCTCACTGCTGCTCTGGGACATGTTTCCCCGTACTGCTGCTGTTCTGGGACATGTTTCTCCCTCACTGCTGCTCTGGGACATGTTTCCACTCACTGCTGCTGCTCTGGGACATTTTTCCCCCCGTCCTCTGCTGCTCTTAGACATGTTTCCCGTCACTACTGCTGTTCTGGGACATGTTTCCGTTTGTTAATGTTCTGGGACATGTTTACCCTCACTGTTGCTCTGCGACATGTTTCCCTTCACTGCTGCTCTAGAACATGTTTCCCCTTGCTGCTGCTGTTCTGGGACATGTTTCCCTTCACTGCTGCTGTGCGGCATGTTCCCCCTCACTGCTGCTGTGCGGCATGTTCACCCTCACTGCTGCTGTGGGACATGTTTCCCCTCACTGCTGCTGTGCGGCATGTTCCCCGTCACAGCTGCTGTGGGACATGTTTCCCCTCACTGCTGCTCTGCGACATGTTTCCACTCACTGCTGCTGCTCTGGGACATTTTTCCCCCCGTCCTCTGCTGCTCTTAGACATGTTTCCCGTCACTACTGCTGTTCTGGGACATGTTTCCGTTTGTTAATGTTCTGGGACATGTTTACCCTCACTGTTGCTCTGCGACATGTTTCCCCTCACTGCTACTCTAGAACATGTTTCCCCTTGCTGCTGCTGTTCTGGGACATGTTTCCCTTCACTATTGCTCTGGGACATGTTTCCCCTCACTGCTGCTGTGCGGCATGTTCACCCTCACTGCTGCTGTGGGACATGTTTCCCCTCACTGCTGCTCTGCGACATGTTTCCCATCACTGCTGCTGTGGGACATGTTTCCCCTCACTGCTGTTCTGGAACATGTTTCCCCTCACTGCTGCTGTGCGGCATGTTTCCCATCACTGCTGCTGTGGGACATGTTTCCCCTCACTGCTGTTCTGGAACATATTTCCCCTCACTGCTGCTGTGGGACATGTTTCCACTCATTGCTGCTCTGTGACATGTTTCCCCTCACTGCTGCCTTTCTGGGACATGTTTCCCCTCTCACTGCTGCTCTGTATCATGTTTCCCCTTACTGCTGCTGCTCTGGGACATGTATCTATTCACTGCTCCTCTGGGACATTTTTCCCCTCACTGCTGCTCTGCGACATGAATCCCCCCACTGCTGCTCTGGGACATGTTTCCTCTCACTGCTGCTGTTCTGGGACATATTTCCCCTCACTGCTGCTCTGGAACATGTTTTTCCTCACTGCTGCTGTTCTGGGACATATTTCCCCTCACTGCTGTTCTGGGACACGTTTCCCCTCGCTGCTGCTCTGGGACATATTTCCCCCCCACTGCTGCTCTGAGACATTTTTCCCCTCACTGCTGCTGTGCGGCATGTTCCCCCTCACTGCTGCTGTGGGACATGTTTTCACTCATTGCTGCTCTGTAACATGTTTCCCCCTCGCAGCTACTCTGGGACATGTTTCCCCCTCACTGCTGCTCTGGGACATGTTTCCCCTCACTGCTGCTGTTCTGGGATATGTTTCCCCTCACTGCTGCTCTGGGACATGTTTCTCCCTCACTGCTGCTCTGGGACATGTTTCCCCTCACTGCTGCTGTTCTGAGACATGTTTCCCCTCACTGCTGTTCTGGGTCATGTTTTCATTACTGCTGCTGCTCTGGGACATGTTTCTCCCTCACTGCTGCTCTGGGACATGTTTCCCCTCACTGCTGCTGTTCTGGGATATGTTTCCCCTCACTGCTGCTCTGGGACATGTTTCTCCCTCACTGCTGCTCTGGGACATGTTTCCCCCTTGCATCTACTATGGGACATGTTTCCCCCTCACTGCTGTTCTGGGACATGTTTCTCCGTACTGCTGCTGTTCTGAGATATGTTTCCCCTCACTGCTGCTACTCTGGGACATGTTTCCCCTTCGCGGCTGGTCTGGGACATGTTTTCCCTCAGTGCTGCTCTGCGACATGTTTCCCTTTGCTGTTGCTCGGGGACATGTTTATTCTCACTTCTGCTCTGGGACATGTTTCCTCTCACTGCTGCTCTGGGACATGTTTCCCCTTCGCGGCTGGTCTGGGACATGTTTTCCCTCAGTGCTGCTCTGCGACATGTTTCCCTTTGCTGTTGCTCGGGGACATGTTTATTCTCACTTCTGCTCTGGGACATGTTTCCTCTCACTGCTGCTCTGGGACATGTTTCCCCTCACAGCTGCTGTTCTGGGACATGTTTCCCCTCACTGCTGCTCTGGGACATATTTCCCCTCACAGCTGCAGCTCTGGGACATGTTTCTACTCCCTGCTGCTGCTCTGGGATATGTTTCCCCTCACAGATGCTGCTCTGTGACATGTTTCCCCTCACTGCTGCTCTGGGACATGTTTATTCTCACTTCTGCTCTGGGACATGTTTCCCGTCACTGCTGCTGCTCTGGGACATGTTTCCCCTCACTGCTGTTCTGGGACATGTTTCCCCTCACTGCTGCTGCTCTGGGACATGTTTCCCCTCACTGCTGCTCTGGGACATGTTTCCCCTCACTGCTGCTGCTCTGGGACATGTTTCCCCTCACTGCTGTTCTGGGACATGTTTCCCCTCACTGCTGCTCTGGGACATGTTTCCCCACCACTGCTGCTCAGAGACATGTTTCCCGTCACTGCTGCTCTGGGACATGTATCCCCCCACTGCTGCTGTTCTGGGACATGTTCCCCCTCACTGCTGCTCTGGGACATGTTTCTCCCTCACTGCTGCTGCTCTGGGACATGTTTTTATTCACTGCTCCTCTGGGACATTTTGCCCCTCAGTGCTGCTCTGCGACATGTTTCCCTTCACTACTGCTCTGGGACATGTTTCTCCCCACCACTGCTGCTCTGGGACATTTTGCCCCTCACTGCTGCTCTGGGATATGTTTCCCCTCAAAGCTGCTCTGGGATATGTTTCCCCTCACTGCTGCTCTGGGACATGTTTCCCCTTCGCGGCTGGTCTGGGACATGTTTTCCCTCAGTGCTGCTCTGCGACATGTTTCCCTTTGCTGTTGCTCGGGGACATGTTTATTCTCACTTCTGCTCTGGGACATGTTTCCTCTCACTGCTGCTCTGGGACATGTTTCCCCTCACAGCTGCTGTTCTGGGACATGTTTCCCCTCACTGCTGCTCTGGGACATATTTCCCCTCACAGCTGCAGCTCTGGGACATGTTTCTACTCCCTGCTGCTGCTCTGGGATATGTTTCCCCTCACAGATGCTGCTCTGTGACATGTTTCCCCTCACTGCTGCTCTGGGACATGTTTATTCTCACTTCTGCTCTGGGACATGTTTCCCGTCACTGCTGCTGCTCTGGGACATGTTTCCCCTCACTGCTGTTCTGGGACATGTTTCCCCTCACTGCTGCTGCTCTGGGACATGTTTCCCCTCACTGCTGCTCTGGGACATGTTTCCCCTCACTGCTGCTGCTCTGGGACATGTTTCCCCTCACTGCTGTTCTGGGACATGTTTCCCCTCACTGCTGCTCTGGGACATGTTTCCCCACCACTGCTGCTCAGAGACATGTTTCCCGTCACTGCTGCTCTGGGACATGTATCCCCCCACTGCTGCTGTTCTGGGACATGTTCCCCCTCACTGCTGCTCTGGGACATGTTTCTCCCTCACTGCTGCTGCTCTGGGACATGTTTTTATTCACTGCTCCTCTGGGACATTTTGCCCCTCAGTGCTGCTCTGCGACATGTTTCCCTTCACTACTGCTCTGGGACATGTTTCTCCCCACCACTGCTGCTCTGGGACATTTTGCCCCTCACTGCTGCTCTGGGATATGTTTCCCCTCAAAGCTGCTCTGGGATATGTTTCCCCTCACTGCTGCTCTGGGACATGTTTCCCCTCACTGCTGCTGCTCTGGGACATGTTTCCCCTCACTGCTGCTGTGCGGCATGTTCCCCCTCACAGCTACTGTGGGACATGTTTCCCCTCACTGCTGCTGCTCTTGGAAATGATTCCCCCTCACTGCTGCTGTGGGACATGTTTCTATTCACTGCTCCTCTGGGACATGTTTCCCCTCACTGCTGCTCTGGGAAATGTTTCCCCACACTGCTGCTCTGGGGCATGTAAACCCTCATTGCTGCCGTGGGACATGTTTCCCCTCACTGCTGCTCTGGGAAATGTTTCCCCACACTGCTGCTCTCGGGCATGTAAACCCTCATTGCTGATGTGGGACATGTTTCCCATCACTGCTGCTGCTCTGGGATATCTTTCCATTCACTGCTGTTCTGGAACATGTTTCCCATCACTGCTGCTCTGGGACATGTTTCCCCCTTGCTTCTGATCTGGGACATGTTTCCTCTCACTGCTGCTGTGGGACATGTTTCCACTCATTGCTGCTCTGTGACATGTTTCCCCTCACTGCTGCTGTGGGACATGTTTCCACTCATTGCTGCTCTGTGACATGTTTCCCCTCACTGCTGCTCTTCTGGGACATGTTTCCCCCTCACTGCTGCTCTGTATCATGTTTCCCCTTACTGCTGCTGCTCTGGGACATGTTTCTATTCACTGCTCCTCTGGGACATTTTTCCCCTCACTGCTGCTCTGCGACATGAATTCCCCCACTGCTGCTCTGGGACATGTTTTTCCTCACTGCTGCTGTTCTGGGACATATTTCCCCTCACTGCTGCTCTGGAACATGTATCCCCCTCGCTGCTACTATGTGGCATGTTTCTCCTCACTGCTTCTGCTCTGGGACATGTTTCACCTCACTGCTGCTGTGCGGCATGTTCCCTGTCACAGCTGCTGTGGGACATGTTTCCCCTCACTGCTGCTCTGGGATATGTTTCCACTCACTGCTGCTGCTCTGGGACATTTTTCCCCCCGTCCTCTGCTGTTCTTACACATGTTTCCCGTCACTACTGCTGTTCTGGGACATGTTTCCGTTTGTTAATGTTCTGGGACATGTTTACCCTCACTGTTGCTCTGTGACATGTTTCCCCTCACTGCTGCTCTGGGACATGTTTCCCCCTCACTTCTGCTCTGGGACATGTTTCCCATCACTGCTGCTCTGGGACATGTTTCCCCTCACAGCTGCTCTGGGATATGTTTCCCATCACTGCTGCTCTGGGATATGTTTCCCCTCACTGCTTCTGCTCTGGGACATGTTCCCATTCACTACTGTTCTGGGACATGTTTCCCCTCAGTGCTGCTTCGCTGGGAATTGCTCCCCCTCACTGCTGCTTTTTAACATGCTTCCCGTCACTGCTGCTCTGAGACACGTTTCCCATCACTGCTGCTCTGGGTCATATTTCCCCCCCACTGCTGCTCTGGGACATGTTTCCCCGTACTGCTGCTGCTCTGGGACATGTTTCCCCTCACTGTTGTTCTGCGACATGTTTCCCTTTGCTGTTGCTCATGGACATGTTTATTCTCACTTCTGCTCTGGGACATGTTTCTCCTTACAGCTGCTGCTGCTCTGAGACATGTTTCCACTCGCTGCTGCTGCTCTGAGACATGTTTCCCCCCTTGCATCTACTATGGGACATGTTTCTCCCTCACTGCTGCTGTTCTGGGACATGTTTCTCCCTCACTGCTGCTCTGGGACATGTTTCCCCTCACTGCTGCAGTTCTGGGACATGTTTCTCCATCACTGCTGCTCTGGGACATGTTTCCCTACACTGCTGATGTTCATGGGCATGTTTCACTTTAATGCTGCTGCTCAGGGACAGGTTAGCCACCACTGCTGCTCTGGGTCATGTTTTCATTCACTACTGTTCTGGGACATGTTTCCCCCTCACTGCTGCTACTCAGGGACATGTTTCCCCTTCGCGGCTGCTCTGGAACATGTTTTCCCTCAGTGCTGCTGCTCTGGGACATGTTTCCCCTCAGTGCTGCTCTGCGACATGTTTCCCTTTGCTGTTGCTCGGGGACATGTTTATTCTCACTTCTGCTCTGGGACATGTTTCCTCTCACTTCTGCTCTGGGACATGTTTCCCCTCACAGCTGCTGCTCTGGGACATATTTCCCCTCACAGCTGCTGCTCTGGGACATGTTTCACCTCATTGCTGCTGCTCTGGGACATGTTTCGACTCCCTGCTGCTGCTCTGGGACATGTTTCCCCTCACTGCTACTCTGGGACATGTTTCCCCTCACAGATGCTGCTCTGGGACATGTTTACTCTCACTGCTGCTCTGTGACATGTTTCCCCTCACTGCTGTTCTGGGTCATGTTTATTCTCACTTCTGCTCTGGGACATGTTTCCCGTCACTGCTGCTGCTCTGGGACATGTTTCCCCTTGCTGAGCTCTGGGACTTGTTTCCCCTCACTGCTGCTCTGGGACATGTTTCCCCTCACAGCTGCTGCTCTGGGACATGTTTCCCTTCACTGCTACTCTGGGACATATTTCCCCTCACTGCTGCTCAGAGACATGTTTCCCCTCACTGCTGCTCTGGGACATGTTTCCCCCCACTGCTGGTGTTCTGGGACATGTTCCCCCTCACTGCTGCTCTGGGACATGATTCCCCCCATGACTGCTGTTCTGGGACATGTTCCCCCTCAATGCTGCTCTGGGACATGTTTCCCCCCACTGCTGCTGTTCTGGGACATGTTTCCCTTCACTATTGCTCTGGGACGTGTTTCGCTCACTGCTGCTGTACGGCATGTTCACCCTCACTGCTGCTTTGGGACATGTTTCCCCTCACTGCTGCTCTGCGACATGTTTCCCATCACTGCTGCTCTGGGACATGTTTCCCCCTTGCTTCTGATCTGGGACATGTTTCCCCTCACTGCT
The DNA here is from genome assembly GCF_047496795.1 of Chiloscyllium punctatum. Lineage (NCBI taxonomy): Eukaryota > Metazoa > Chordata > Chondrichthyes > Orectolobiformes > Hemiscylliidae > Chiloscyllium > Chiloscyllium punctatum. The sequence continues at coordinate 11,318,747 of NC_092764.1, read as the reverse complement.
GCTGTGCGGCATGTTCCCCGTCACAGCTACTGTTCTGGGACATGTTTCCCCTCAGTGCTGCTTCGCTGGGAATTGCTCCCCCTCACTGCTGCTTTTTAACATGCTTCCCGTCACTGCTGCTCTGAGACACGTTTCCCATCACTGCTGCTCTGGGTCATATTTCCCCCCCACTGCTGCTCTGGGACATGTTTCCCCGTACTGCTGCTGCTCTGGGACATGTTTCCCCTCACTGTTGTTCTGCGACATGTTTCCCTTTGCTGTTGCTCATGGACATGTTTATTCTCACTTCTGCTCTGGGACATGTTTCTCCTTACAGCTGCTGCTGCTCTGAGACATGTTTCCACTCGCTGCTGCTGCTCTGAGACATGTTTCCCCCCTTGCATCTACTATGGGACATGTTTCTCCCTCACTGCTGCTGTTCTGGGACATGTTTCTCCCTCACTGCTGCTCTGGGACATGTTTCCCCTCACTGCTGCAGTTCTGGGACATGTTTCTCCATCACTGCTGCTCTGGGACATGTTTCCCTACACTGCTGATGTTCATGGGCATGTTTCACTTTAATGCTGCTGCTCAGGGACAGGTTAGCCACCACTGCTGCTCTGGGTCATGTTTTCATTCACTACTGTTCTGGGACATGTTTCCCCCTCACTGCTGCTACTCAGGGACATGTTTCCCCTTCGCGGCTGCTCTGGAACATGTTTTCCCTCAGTGCTGCTGCTCTGGGACATGTTTCCCCTCAGTGCTGCTCTGCGACATGTTTCCCTTTGCTGTTGCTCGGGGACATGTTTATTCTCACTTCTGCTCTGGGACATGTTTCCTCTCACTTCTGCTCTGGGACATGTTTCCCCTCACAACTGCTGCTCTGGGACATATTTCCCCTCACAGCTGCTGCTCTGGGACATGTTTCACCTCATTGCTGCTGCTCTGGGACATGTTTCGACTCCCTGCTGCTGCTCTGGGACATGTTTCCCCTCACTGCTACTCTGGGACATGTTTCCCCTCACAGATGCTGCTCTGGGACATGTTTACTCTCACTGCTGCTCTGTGACATGTTTCCCCTCACTGCTGTTCTGGGTCATGTTTATTCTCACTTCTGCTCTGGGACATGTTTCCCGTCACTGCTGCTGCTCTGGGACATGTTTCCCCTTGCTGAGCTCTGGGACTTGTTTCCCCTCACTGCTGCTCTGGGACATGTTTCCCCTCACAGCTGCTGCTCTGGGACATGTTTCCCTTCACTGCTACTCTGGGACATATTTCCCCTCACTGCTGCTCAGAGACATGTTTCCCCTCACTGCTGCTCTGGGACATGTTTCCCCCCACTGCTGGTGTTCTGGGACATGTTCCCCCTCACTGCTGCTCTGGGACATGATTCCCCCCATGACTGCTGTTCTGGGACATGTTCCCCCTCAATGCTGCTCTGGGACATGTTTCCCCCCACTGCTGCTGTTCTGGGACATGTTTCCCTTCACTATTGCTCTGGGACGTGTTTCGCTCACTGCTGCTGTACGGCATGTTCACCCTCACTGCTGCTTTGGGACATGTTTCCCCTCACTGCTGCTCTGCGACATGTTTCCCATCACTGCTGCTCTGGGACATGTTTCCCCCTTGCTTCTGATCTGGGACATGTTTCCCCTCACTGCTGCTGTGCGGCATGTTCCCCGTCACAGCTGCTGTGGGACATGTTTCCCCTCACTGCTGCTCTGCGACATGTTTCCACTCACTGCTGCTGCTCTGGGACATTTTTTCCCCCCGTCCTCTGCTGCTCTTAGACATGTTTCCCGTCACTACTGCTGTTCTGGGACATGTTTCCGTTTGTTAATGTTCTGGGACATGTTTACCCTCACTGTTGCTCTGCGACATGTTTCCCCTCACTGCTGCTCTAGAACATGTTTCCCCTTGCTGCTGCTGTTCTAGGACATGTTTCCCTTCACTATTGCTCTGGGACATGTTTCCCCTCACTGCTGCTGTGCGGCATGTTCACCCTCACTGCTGCGGTGGGACATGTTTCCCCTCACTGCTGCTCTGCGACATGTTTCCCATCACTGCTGCTGTGGGACATGTTTCCCCTCACTGCTGTTCTGTAACATGTTTCCCCTCACTGCTGCTGTGCGGCATGTTTCCCATCACTGCTGCTGTGGGACATGTTTCCCCTCACTGCTGTTCTGGAACATGTTTCCCCTCACTACTGCCTTTCTGGGACATGTTTCCCCTCACTGCTGCTGTGGGACATGTTTCCACTCATTGCTGCTCTGTGACATGTTTCCCCTCACTACTGCCTTTCTGGGACATGTTTCCCCTCTCACTGCTGCTCTGTATCATGTTTCCCCTTACTGCTGCTGCTCTGGGACATGTTTCTATTCACTGCTCCTCTGGGACATTTTTCCCCTCACTGCTGCTCTGCGACATGAATCCCCCCACTGCTGCTCTGGGACATGTTTCCTCTCACTGCTGCTGTTCTGGGACATATTTCCCCTCACTGCTGCTCTGGAACATGTTTTTCCTCACTGCTGCTGTTCTGGGACATATTTCTCCTCACTGCATCTCTGGGACACGTTTCCCCTCGCTGCTGCTCTGGGACATATTTACCCCCCACTGCTGCTCTGAGACATTTTTCCCCTCACTGCTGCTCTGGGACACGTTTTCCCTCACTGCTGCTGTGCGGCATGTTCCCCCTCACTGCTGCTGTGGGACATGTTTTCACTCATTGCTGCTCTGTGACATGTTTCCCCCTCGCAGCTACTATGGGACATGTTTCCCGTCACTGCTGTTGCTCTGGGACATATTTCCCCACCACTGCTGCTCAGAGACATGTTTCCCGTCACTGCTGCTCTGGAACATGTTTCCCCGTACTGCTGCTGTTCTGGGACATGTTTCCCCGTACTGCTGCTGTTCTGGGACATGTTTCCCCCCACTGCTGCTCTGCGACATGTTTCCCTTTGCTGTTGCTCATGGACATGTTTATTCTTACTTCTGCTCTGGGACATGTTTCTCCTTACAGCTGCTGCTGCTCTGAGACATGTTTCCACTCGCTGCTGCTGCTCTGAGACATGTTTCCACTCGCTGCTGCTGCTCTGAGACATGTTTCCCCCTTGCATCTACTATGGGACATGTTTCCCCTCACTGCTGCAGTTCTGGGACATGTTTCTCCATCACTGCTGCTCTGGGACATGTTTCCCTACACTGCTGATGTTCATGGGCATGTTTCACTTTAATGCTGCTGCTCAGGGACAGGTTAGCCACCACTGCTGCTCTGGGTCATGTTTTCATTCACTACTGTTCTGGGACATGTTTCCCCCTCACTGCTGCTGCTCTGGGACATGTTTCCCCTTCGCGGCTGGTCTGGGACATGTTTTCCCTCAGTGCTGCTCTGCGACATGTTTCCCTTTGCTGTTGCTCGGGGACATGTTTATTCTCACTTCTGCTCTGGGACATGTTTCCCGTCACTGCTGCTGTTCTGGGACATGTTTCCCCTCACTGCTGCTCTGGGACATATTTCCCCGCACAGCTGCAGCTCTGGGACATGTTTCGACTCCCTGCTGCTGCTCTGGGATATGTTTCCCCTCACAGATGCTGCTCTGTGACATGTTTCCCCTCACTGCTGCTGCTCTGGGACATGTTTCCCCTCACTGCTGCTCAGAGACATGTTTCCCGTCACTGCTGCTCTGGGACATGTTTCCCCCCACTGCTGGTGTTCTGGGACATGTTTCCCCTCACTGCTGCTCTGGGACATGTTTCCCCCCACTGCTGGTGTTCTGGGACATGTTCCCCCTCATTGCTGCTCTGGGACATGTTTCCCCCCACTGCTGGTGTTCTGGGACATGTTCCCCCTCATTGCTGCTCTGGGACATGTATCCCCCCACTGCTGCTGCTCTGGGACATGTTTCCCGTCACTGCTGCTCTGCGACAGGTTTCCCTTTGCTGTTGCTCGTGGACATGTTTATTCTCACTTCTGCTCTGGGACATGTTTCTCCTTACAGCTGCTGATGTTCTGGGACATGTTTCCCCTCACTGCTGCTCTGGGACATGTTTCCCCCCACTGCTGCTGTTCTGGGACATGTTTCCCCTTCACTGCTCCTCTGGGACATGTATCCCCCCACTGCTGCTGCTCTGGGACATGTTTCCCGTCACTGCTGCTGCACTGTGACATGTTTCCCCTCACTGCTGCTCTGGGACATATTTCCCCCCCACTGCTGCTCTGGGACATGTTTCCATTCACTGCTCCTCTGGGACGTTTTTCCCCTCACTGCTGCTCTGCAACATGTTTCAACTCACTGCTGCTCTGGGACATGTTTCCTCTCACTGCTGCTGTTCTGGGACATGTTTCCCCTCACTGCTGCTCTGGGACATGTTTCCCTCACTGCTGTTCTGGGACATATTTCCCCTCACTGCTGCTCTGGGACATGTTTCCCCTCGCTGCTGTTGTTCTGGGACATGTTTCCCCTGACTGCTGCTCTGGGACATGTTTCCCTCGCTTCTGCTCTGCAGCATGTTCCCTGTCACAGCTGCTGTGGGACATGTTTCCCCTCACTGCTGCTCTGCGACATGTTTCCCTTTGCTGTTGCTCGTGGACATGTTTATTCTCACTTCTGCTCTGGGACATGTTTCTCCTTACAGCTGCTGATGTTCTGGGACATGTTTCCCCCTCACTGCTGCTCTGGGACACGTTTCCCCTCACTGCTGCTGTTCTGGGACATGTTTCCCCTCACTGCTGCTCTGGGACATGTTTCCCTACACTGCTGATGTTCATGGGCATGTTTCACTTTAATGCTGCTGCTCAGGGACAGGTTAGCCTCCACTGCTGCTCTGGGTCATGTTTTCATTCACTACTGTTCTGGGACATGTTTCCCCCTCACTGCTGCTACTCAGGGACATGTTTCCCCTTCGCAGCTGCTCTGGGACATGTTTTCCCTCAGTGCTGCCGCTCTGGGACATGTTTCCCCTCACTGCTGCTGTTCTGGGACATGTTTCCCCTCACTGCTGCTGCTCTGTATCATCTTTCCCCTCACTGCTGCTGTTCTGGGACATGTTTCCCCTCACTGCTGCTGTTCTGGGACATGTTTCCCCTCACTGCTGCTGCTCTGTATCATCTTTCCCCTCACTGCTGCTGTTCTGGGACATGTTTCCTCTCACTGCTGTTCTGACACATGTTTATTCTCACTTCTGCTCTTGGACATGTTTCTCCCTCAATGCTGTTCTGAGACATGTTTCCCCTCACTGCAATTGCTCTGGGACATGTTTCCCTTCACTGCTGCTCTGAGACATGTTTCCCCTCACTACTGTTGCTCTGGGACATGTTTCCCCTCACTGCGGCCCTGTATCAAGTTTCCCCGTACTGCTGCTGCTCTGAGACATGTTTCCCTTCATTGCTGCTGCTCTGGCACATATTTCCCCACCACTGCTGTGCTGGGACATGTTTCCCTCTCACTGCTGTTGCTCTCGGACATGTTTCCTCCTCAATGCTGCTCTGGGACATGTTTCCCATCACTGCTCCTGCTCTGGGACATATTTCCCTCACTGCTGCTCTGGGACATGTTTCCCCCCCACAGCTGCTGCTCTGGGACATGTTTCCCCCCACTGCTGTTGTTCTGGGACATGTTTCCCCTCACTGCTGCTCTGGGACATGTTTCCCCCCACAGCTGCTGCTCTGGGACATGTTTCCCCCCACTGCTGTTGTTCTGGGACATGTTTCCCTTCACTGCTGCTCTGGGACATATTTCTACTCCACTGCTGCTCTGGGACATGTTTCCCCCTCAATGCTGCTCTGGGAAATGTTTATTCTCACTTCTGCTCAGGGACATGTTTCTCTTCGCTGCTGCTGCTGCTCTGGGGCATTTTTTCCCCCTGACTGCTGCTGTGGGACATATTTCCCCTCACTGCTTCTGTGCGGCCTGTTCCCTCCCAATGCTGCTCTTGGACATGTTTCCCTTCACTGCTGCTCTGGAACATGTTTCCCCTCACTGCGGCCCTGTATCAAGTTTCCCCGTACTGCTGCTGCTCTGAGACATGTTTCCCTTCATTGCTGCTGCTCTGGCACATATTTCCCCACCACTGCTGTGCTGGGACATGTTTCCCTCTCACTGCTGTTGCTCTCGGACATGTTTCCTCCTCAATGCTGCTCTGGGACATGTTTCCCATCACTGCTCCTGCTCTGGGACATATTTCCCTCACTGCTGCTCTGGGACATGTTTCCCCCCCACAGCTGCTGCTCTGGGACATGTTTCCCCCCACTGCTGTTGTTCTGGGACATGTTTCCCCTCACTGCTGCTCTGGGACATGTTTCCCCCCACAGCTGCTGCTCTGGGACATGTTTCCCCCCACTGCTGTTGTTCTGGGACATGTTTCCCTTCACTGCTGCTCTGGGACATATTTCTACTCCACTGCTGCTCTGGGACATGTTTCCCCCTCAATGCTGCTCTGGGAAATGTTTATTCTCACTTCTGCTCAGGGACATGTTTCTCTTCGCTGCTGCTGCTGCTCTGGGGCATTTTTTCCCCCTGACTGCTGCTGTGGGACATATTTCCCCTCACTGCTTCTGTGCGGCCTGTTCCCTCCCAATGCTGCTCTTGGACATGTTTCCCTTCACTGCTGCTCTGGAACATGTTTCCCCCTCTCAGCTACTATGGGGCATGTTTCCCGTCACTGCTGCTCTGGGACATGTTTATTCTCACTTCTGCTCTTGGACATGTTTCTCCTCACTGTAGCTGCTGCTCTGCGACATGTTTCACCTTCCTGCTCCTGCTCTGAGACATATTTCCCCTCACTGCAATTGCTCTGGGACATGTTTCCCCTCACTACTGCTGCTCTGGGACTTGTTTCCCCTCACTGCTGCCCTGTATCAAGTTTCCCCATACTGCTGCTGCTCTGGGACATGTTTCCCTTCATTGCTGCTGCTCTGGCACATATTTCACCTCCACTGCTGTGCTGGGACATGTTTTCCTCTCACTGCTGTTACTCTCGGACATGTTTGCCCCTCAATGCTGCTCGGGGACATGTTTCCCCCCACAGCTGCTGCTCTGGGACATGTTTCCCCCCACTGCTGCTGCTCTGGGACATGTTTCCCCCCACTGCTGCTCTGCGACATGTTTAAACTCACTGCTCCTGCTCTGGGACATGTTTAACCTCACTGCTGCTCTGGGACACGTTTCCCCTTACTGCTGCTCTGGGAAATGTTTATTCTCACTTCTGCTCAGGGACATGTTTCTCTTCGCTGCTGCTGCTGCTCTGGGGCATTTTTTCCCCCTGGCTGCTGCTCTGGGACATGTTTCCACTCAATGCTGCTGTGCGGCCTGTTCCCTCCCAATGCTGCTCTTGGACATGTTTCCCTTCACTGCTGTTCTGGAACATGTTTCCCCCTCTCAGCTACTATGGTACATGTTTCCCCTCACTGCTGCTGTTCTGGGACATGTTTCCCCTGACTGCTGCTGTTCTGGGACATGTTTCCCCTCACTGCTGTTCTGGGACATGTTTCCCCTCACTGCTGCTGCTCTGGGACACGTTTCCCCTTGCTGAGCTCTGGGACTTGTTTCCCCTCACTGCTGCTCTGGGACATGTTTCCCCTCACTGCTACTCTGGGACATATTTCCCCTCACTGCTGCTGCTCTGGGACATATTTCCCCATCACTGTTGCTCAGAGACATGTTTCCCGTCACTGCTGCTGTTCTGGGACATGTTTCCCTCACTGCTGCTCTGGGACATGTTTCCCCTCACTGCTGCTTTGGGACATGTTTCCCCTCACTGCTGCTTTGGGACATGATTCCCTCACTGCTGCTCTGGGACATGTTTCCCCCCACAGCTGCTGCTCTGGGACATGTTTCCCCCCACTGCTGTTGTTCTGGGACATGTTTCCCTTCACTGCTGCTCTGGGACATATTTCTACTCCACTGCTGCTCTGGGACATGTTTCCCCCTCAATGCTGCTCTGGGAAATGTTTATTCTCACTTCTGCTCAGGGACATGTTTCTCTTCGCTGCTGCTGCTGCTCTGGGGCATTTTTTCCCCCTGACTGCTGCTGTGGGACATATTTCCCCTCACTGCTTCTGTGCGGCCTGTTCCCTCCCAATGCTGCTCTTGGACATGTTTCCCTTCACTGCTGCTCTGGAACATGTTTCCCCCTCTCAGCTACTATGGGGCATGTTTCCCGTCACTGCTGCTCTGGGACATGTTTCCCCTGACTGCTGCTGTTCTGGGACAAGTTTCCCCTCACTGCTGTTCTGGGACATGTTTCCCCTCACTGTTGCTGCTCTGGGACACGTTTCCCCTTGCTGAGCTCTGGGACTTGTTTCCCCTCACTGCTGCTCTGGGACATGTTTCCCCTCACTGCTACTCTGGGACATATTTCCCCTCACTGCTGCTGCTCTGGGACATATTTCCCCATCACTGCTGCTCAGAGACATGTTTCCCGTCACTGCTGCTCTGGGACATGTTTCCCCTCACTGCTGCTTTGGGACATGTTTCCCCTCACTGCTGCTTTGGGACATGTTTCCCTCACTGCTGCTCTGGGACATGTTTCCCCTCACTGCTGCTTTGGGACATGTTTCCCCTCACTGCTGTTCTGGGACATGTTTCCCTTTGCTGTTGCTCGTGGACATGTTTATTCTCACTTCTGCTCTGGGACATGTTTCTCCTTACAGCTGCTGATGTTCTGGGACATGTTTCCCCCTCACTGCTGCTCTGGGACATGTTTCCCCCTCACTGCTGCTCTGGGACATGTTTCCCCCTCACTGCTGCTGCTCTGGAACATGTTTCCCCTCACTGCTGCTCTGTGAGATGTTTCCCCCTCGCAGCTACTATGGGACATGTTTCACTTCAATGCTGCTGCTCTGGAACAAGTTAGCCAAAATTGCTCCTCTGGGACATGTTTCCCCTCACTGCTGCTGCTCTCGGACATGTTTCTCCCTCACTGCTGCTGCTCTGGGACATGTTTCCCCTTCGCTGCTGCTCTAGGACATGTTTCCTCTCACCGCTGCTGTTCTGGGACATATTTCCCCTCACAGCTGCTCTGGGACAAGTATCCCCTCACTGCTGCTGTGCGGCATATTTCCCCTCACTGCTGCTCTGGAACATGTTTCCCCCTCGCAGCGACTATGGGACATGTTTCCCCTCACTGCTGCTGCTATGGGACATGTTTCCATTCACTGCTGCTCTTCTTGGACATGCCTCACTTCAATGCTGCTGCTCAGGGACAAATTAGCCACCACTGCTGCTCTGGGTCATGTTTCCCCTCACAACTGCTCTGGGATATGTTCCCCATCACTGCTGCTCTGGGATATGTTTCCCCTCATTGCTGCTGCTCTGGGACATGTTCCCATTCACTACTGTTCTGGGACATGTTTCTCCTCAGTGCTGCTTTGCTGGGAATTGTTCCCCCTCACTGTTGCTCTTTAACATTCTTCCCGTCACTGATGCTCTGAGACACGTTTACCATCACTGCTGCTCTGGGTCATATTTCCCCCCCACTGCTGCTCTGGGACATGTTTCCCCGTACTGCTGCTGTTCTGGGACATGTTTCCCCTCACAGCTGCTGCTCGGGGACATGTTTCCCCTCATTGCAGCTCTGAGACATGTTTCCCCCTCACTGCTGCTGTGTGGCATGTTCCCCCCCACTGCTGCACTTGGACATGTTTCCCCTCACTGCTCCTGCGCTGGGACATGATTGCCCTCACTTCTGCTCTGGGACATGTTTCTCCTCACTGCTGCTGTTCTGGGAAATGTTTCCCCTCAATGCTGCTGTTCTGGGACATGGTTCCCCCTCACTGCTGTTCTGGGACATATTTCCCCTCACTGCTTCTGTGCGGCATGTTCCCCCCAACTGCTGCTCTTGGATATGTTTCCCTTCACTGCTGCTCTGGAACATGTTTCCCCCTCGCAGCTACTATGGGACATATTTCCCATCACAGCTGCTGCTCTGAGACATGTTTCCCCACACTGCTGCTGCTCTGCGACATGTTTCCCCTCACTGCTGCTCTGGGACATGTATCCCCTCACTGTTGCTGTGGGACATGTTTCCCCTCACTGCTGCTCTGGGACATGTATCCCCTCATTGCTGCTGTGGGACATGTTTCCCCTCTCTGCTGTTCTGGGACATGTTTCCCTTTGCTGTTGCTCGTGGACATGTTTATTCTCACTTCTGCTCTGGGACATGTTTCTCCTTACAGCTGCTGCTGTTCTGGGACATGTTTCCCCCTCACTGCTGTTCTGGGACATGTTTCCCCCTCACTGCTGTTCTGGGACATGTTTCCCTACACTGCTGCTGCTCTGGGAAATGTTTCCATTTACTGCTGCTGTTCTTGGACATGTTTCACTTCAATGCTGCTGCTCTGGAACAAGTTAGCCAAAACTGCTGCTCTGGGACATGTTTCCCCTTCGCTGCTGCTCTGAGAGATGTTTCCTCTCACTGCTGCTGTTCTGGGACATGTTTCTCCCTCACTGCTGCTGCTCTGGGACATGTTTCCCTTCACTGCTGCTCTGGGACATGTTTCCCTTCACTGCTGCTCTGTGACATGTTTCCCCTCGCATCTACTATGGGACATGTTTCCCCTCACTGCTGTTCTGTGACATGTTTCCCCCTCGCATCTACTATGGGACATGTTTCCCCTCACTGCTGTTCTGTGACATGTTTCCCCCTCGCATCTACTATGGGACATGTTTCCCCTCACTGCTGTTCTGTGACATGTTTCCCCCTCGCATCTACTATGGGACATGTTTCCCCTCACTGCTGTTCTGTGACATGTTTCCCCCTCGCATCTACTATGGGACATGTTTCCCCTCACTGCTGCTGCTCTGGGACATGTTTCCATTCACTGCTGCTGTTCCTGGACATGTTTCACTTCAATGATGCTGCTCTGGAAAAAGTTAGCCAAATCTGCTGCTCAGGGACAAGTTTCCCCTCACTGCTGCTGCTCTGAGACATGTTTCCTCTCACTGCTGCTGTTCTGGGACATATTCCCCCTCACAGCTGCTCTGGGACAAGTATCCCCTCACTGCTGCTGTGTGGCATATTTCCCCTCACTGCTGCTCTGGAACATGTTTCCCCCTCGCAGCTACTATGGGACATGTTTCCCCTTCCCTGCTGCTCAGGGACAAGTTTCCCCTCACTGCTGCTCTGGGACATGTTTCCCCTCACTGCTGCTGCACTGGGACATGTTTCTATTCACTACTGTTCTGGGACATTTTTCCACTCACTGCTGCTCTGGGACATGTTTCCCCTCACTGCTGTTGCTCTGGGACATGTTTCCCTTTCGCTGCTGCTCTGGGACATGTTTATTCCCACTTCTGCTCTGGGACATGTTTCTCCTCCCTGCTGCTGCCGCTCTAGGACATGTTTCCCCTCACTGCTGCTGCTCTTTAACATGTTTCCCCTCACTGCTGCTGCGCTGTATTGTGTTTCCCCTCTCTGCTGCTCTGGGACATGTTTATTCTCACTTCTACTCTTGGACATGTTTATCCTCCCTCACTGCTGCCTCTCTGGGACACGGTTCCCCTCACTGCTGCTCTGGGACATGGTTCCCCTCACTGCTGCTGCTCTGGGACATGTTACCCCCCACCCCCCCACTGCTGCTCTGGGACATGTTACCCCCCACCCCCCACTGCTGCTCTGGGTCATGTTTCCCATTACTGCTGCTGCTCTGGAACATGTTTCCCCCTTGCTGCTGCTCTGGGTCATGTTTCCCATTACTGCTGCTGCTCTGGAACATGTTTCCCCCTTGCTGCTGCTCTGTGACATGTTTCCCCTCACTGCTCCTGGTCTGGGACATGTTTCCCCTCACTGCTGCTCTGGGACATGTTTCCCCTCACTGCTGCTTTGGGACATGTTTCCCCTCACTGCTGCTTTGGGACATGTTTCCCTCACTGCTGCTCTGGGACATGTTTCTCCTCCCTGCTGCTCTCGGACATGTTTCCCCTCAATGCTGCTCTGCGACATGTTTCATCTCACTGCTCCTGCTCTGGGACATATTTCCCCTCACTGCTGCTCTGGGACATATTTCCCCCTCAATGCTGCTCTGTGACATGTTTCACCTCACTGCTGCTGTTCTGGGACATGTTTCTATTCACTGCTCCTCTGGGACATTTTTCCCCTCACTGCTGCTCTTGGACATGTTTCCTCTCATTGCTGCTGTTCTGGGACATACTTCCCCTCACTGCTGCTCTTGGACATGTTTCCCCTCACAGCTGCTCTGGGACATATTTCCCTCACTGCTGCTCTGGGATATGTTTCTCCTCACAGCTGCTGTTCTGGGACATGTTTCCCCACACAGCTGCTGTTCTGGGACATGTTTCTCCTCACAGCTGCTGTTCTGGGACATGTTTCCCCACACAGCTGCTGTTCTGGGACATGTTTCCCCACACAGCTGCTGTTCTGGGACATGTTTCTCCTCACAGCTGCTGTTCTGGGACATGTTTCCTCTCACTGCTGCTGCTCTGCGACATGTTTCCCCCCACTGCTGCTCTGGGACATGTTTCCTCTCACTGCTGCTGTTCTGGGACATACTTCCCCTCACTGCTGCTCTTGGACATGTTTCCCCTCACAGGTGCTGCTCTGGGACATGTTTCCCCTCACTGCTGCTCTGGGACATGTTCCCCCTCACAGCTGTTCTGGGACATGTTTCCCCACACAGCTGCTGTTCTGGGACATGTTTCTCCTCACAGCTGCTGTTCTGGGACATGTTTCCCCCCACTCCTGCTCTGGGACATGTTTCCTTTCACTGCTGCTGCTCTGGGACATGTTTCCCCTCACTGCTGCTCTGGAACATGTTCCCCCTCACAGCTGTTCTGGGACATGTTTCCCCACACAGCTGCTGTTCTGGGACATGTTTCTCCTCACAGCTGCTGTTCTGGGACATGTTTCTCCTCACAGCTGCTGTTCTGGGACATGTTTCCCCACACAGCTGCTGTTCCTGGACATGTTTCACTTCAATGATGCTGCTCTGGAAAAAGTTAGCCAAATCTGCTGCTCAGGGACAAGTTTCCCCTCACTGCTGCTGCTCTGAGACATGTTTCCTCTCACTGCTGCTGTTCTGGGACATATTCCCCCTCACAGCTGCTCTGGGACAAGTATCCCCTCACTGCTGCTGTGTGGCATATTTCCCCTCACTGCTGCTCTGGAACATGTTTCCCCCTCGCAGCTACTATGGGACATGTTTCCCCTTCCCTGCTGCTCAGGGACAAGTTTCCCCTCACTGCTGCTCTGGGACATGTTTCCCCTCACTGCTGCTGCACTGGGACATGTTTCTATTCACTACTGTTCTGGGACATTTTTCCACTCACTGCTGCTCTGGGACATGTTTCCCCTCACTGCTGTTGCTCTGGGACATGTTTCCCTTTCGCTGCTGCTCTGGGACATGTTTATTCCCACTTCTGCTCTGGGACATGTTTCTCCTCCCTGCTGCTGCCGCTCTAGGACATGTTTCCCCTCACTGCTGCTGCTCTTTAACATGTTTCCCCTCACTGCTGCTGCGCTGTATTGTGTTTCCCCTCTCTGCTGCTCTGGGACATGTTTATTCTCACTTCTACTCTTGGACATGTTTATCCTCCCTCACTGCTGCCTCTCTGGGACACGGTTCCCCTCACTGCTGCTCTGGGACATGGTTCCCCTCACTGCTGCTGCTCTGGGACATGTTACCCCCCACCCCCCCACTGCTGCTCTGGGACATGTTACCCCCCACCCCCCACTGCTGCTCTGGGTCATGTTTCCCATTACTGCTGCTGCTCTGGAACATGTTTCCCCCTTGCTGCTGCTCTGGGTCATGTTTCCCATTACTGCTGCTGCTCTGGAACATGTTTCCCCCTTGCTGCTGCTCTGTGACATGTTTCCCCTCACTGCTCCTGGTCTGGGACATGTTTCCCCTCACTGCTGCTCTGGGACATGTTTCCCCTCACTGCTGCTTTGGGACATGTTTCCCCTCACTGCTGCTTTGGGACATGTTTCCCTCACTGCTGCTCTGGGACATGTTTCTCCTCCCTGCTGCTCTCGGACATGTTTCCCCTCAATGCTGCTCTGCGACATGTTTCATCTCACTGCTCCTGCTCTGGGACATATTTCCCCTCACTGCTGCTCTGGGACATATTTCCCCCTCAATGCTGCTCTGTGACATGTTTCACCTCACTGCTGCTGTTCTGGGACATGTTTCTATTCACTGCTCCTCTGGGACATTTTTCCCCTCACTGCTGCTCTTGGACATGTTTCCTCTCATTGCTGCTGTTCTGGGACATACTTCCCCTCACTGCTGCTCTTGGACATGTTTCCCCTCACAGCTGCTCTGGGACATATTTCCCTCACTGCTGCTCTGGGATATGTTTCTCCTCACAGCTGCTGTTCTGGGACATGTTTCCCCACACAGCTGCTGTTCTGGGACATGTTTCTCCTCACAGCTGCTGTTCTGGGACATGTTTCCCCACACAGCTGCTGTTCTGGGACATGTTTCCCCACACAGCTGCTGTTCTGGGACATGTTTCTCCTCACAGCTGCTGTTCTGGGACATGTTTCCTCTCACTGCTGCTGCTCTGCGACATGTTTCCCCCCACTGCTGCTCTGGGACATGTTTCCTCTCACTGCTGCTGTTCTGGGACATACTTCCCCTCACTGCTGCTCTTGGACATGTTTCCCCTCACAGGTGCTGCTCTGGGACATGTTTCCCCTCACTGCTGCTCTGGGACATGTTCCCCCTCACAGCTGTTCTGGGACATGTTTCCCCACACAGCTGCTGTTCTGGGACATGTTTCTCCTCACAGCTGCTGTTCTGGGACATGTTTCCCCCCACTCCTGCTCTGGGACATGTTTCCTTTCACTGCTGCTGCTCTGGGACATGTTTCCCCTCACTGCTGCTCTGGAACATGTTCCCCCTCACAGCTGTTCTGGGACATGTTTCCCCACACAGCTGCTGTTCTGGGACATGTTTCTCCTCACAGCTGCTGTTCTGGGACATGTTTCTCCTCACAGCTGCTGTTCTGGGACATGTTTCCCCACACAGCTGCTGTTCTGGGACATGTTTCTCCTCACTGCTGCTCTGGGACATGTTTCTCCTCACAGCTGCTGTTCTGGGACATGTTTCTCCTCACTGCTGCTCTTGGACATGTTTCCCCCTCACTGCTGCTGCTCTGGGACATGTTTCCCTCTCACTGCTGCTACTCTGGGACATGTTTCCCATTACTGCTGCTGCTCAGGGACATGTTTCCCCCTCACTGCTGCTCTGGGATATGTTTCCCATCCCTGCTGCTGCTCTGGGACATGTTTCCCCTCACTGCTATTCTGCATAATGTTTCCCCTTACTGCTGCTGTGCTGGGACATATTTCCCTTCACTGATGCTCTGGGACATGTTTCCCTTCACTGCTGCTCTGAGACATGTTTCCCGTCACTGCTGCTGCTCTAGGATATATTTCCCCTCACTGCTGCTCTGGGACATGTTTCCTCTCACAGCTGATGTTCTGGGACATGTTTCTCCTCACAGCTGCTGTTCTGGGACATGTTTTCCCCTCACTGCTGTTCTGGGACATGTTTCCCCTCACTGCTGCTGTTCTGGGACATGTTTCCCCCCACTCCAGCTCTGGGACATGTTTCCCCTCACTGCTGTTCTGGGACATGTTTCCCCTCACTGCTGCTCTGGGTCATGTTTCCATTACTGCTGCTGCTCTGGGACATTTTTCCCCTCACTGCTGCTCTGGGACATGTTTCCCCTCACTGCTACTCTGCATAATGTTTCCCCTCACTGCTGCTCTGAGACATGTTTCCCGTCACTGCTGCTGCTCTGGGATATGTTTCCCCTCACTGCTGATGTTCTGGGACATGTTTCTCCTCACAGCTGCTGTTTTGGGACATGTTTCCCCCTACTCCTGCTCTGGGACATGATTCCCCTCACTGCTGCTCTGGGACATGGTTCCCCTCACTGCTGCTGCTCTGGGACATGTTTCCTCTCACTGCCACTCTGGGACATGATTCCCCTCACTGCTGCTCTGAGACATGTTTCCTCTCACTGCTGCTCTGAGACATGTTTCCTCTCACTGCTGCTCTGAGACATGTTTCCCCTCACTGCAGCTGCTTAGGGACATGTTTCCTCTCACTGCTGCTGCTCTGGGACATGTTTCCCCCTCCCTGCTGTGCTGCGACATGTTTCCCCTCACTGCTGCTCTGGGACATGTTTCCCCTCACTGCTGCTCGGGGACATGTTTCCCCTCACTGCTGCTCTGGGACATGTTTCCCGTCACTGCTGCTGCTCTGGGACATGTTTCCCCACACAGCTGTTGCTCTGGGACATGTTTCGCCTCACTGCTGATGTTCTGGGACATGTTTCTCCTCACAGCTGCTGTTTTGGGACATGTTTCCCCACACTGCTGCTGCTCTGGGACATGTTTCCCGTCACTGCTGCTGCTCTGGGACATGTTTCCCCCTCACTGCTGCTCTGGGACATGTTTCACCCTCACTGCTGCTCTGGGACATGTTTCCCCTCACTGCTGCTGTTCTGAGACATGTTTCCCCACACTGCTGCTGCTCTGGGACATGTTTCCCGTCACTGCTGCTGCTCTGGGACATGTTTCCCCCTCACTGCTGCTCTGGGACATGTTTCACCCTCACTGCTGCTCTGGGACATGTTTCCCCTCACTGCTGCTCTGGGACATGTTTCCCCCTCCCTGCTGCGCTGCGACATGTTTCCCCTCACCGCTGCTGCTCTGGGACATGTTTCCCCTCACTGCTGTTCTGAGACATGTTTCCCCTCACTGCTGTTCTGAGACATGTTTCCCCTCACTGCTGCTCTGGGACATGTTTCCCCCTCACTGCTGCTCTGGGACATGTTTCCCTACACTGCTGCTCTGGGACATGTTTCCCGTCACTGCTGCTCTGGGACATGTTTCCCCTCACTGCTGCTGTTCTAGGATATATTTCCCGTCACTGCTGCTCTGGGTCATGTTTCCCGTCACTGCTGCTCTGGGACATGTTTATTCTCACTTCTGTTCTGGGACCTGTTTCCCCTCCCTGCTGCTGCCACTCTGGGACTTGGTTCCCCTCACTGCTGCTCTGTATCATGTTTCCCCTCACAGCTGCTGCTCTGGGACATGTTTCTCCTCACAGCTGCTGTTTTGTGACATGTTTCCCCCTACTCCTGCTCTGGGACATGTTTCCTCTCACTGCTGCTGTTCTGAGACATGTTTCCCCTCACTGCTGCTCTGGGTCATGTTTCCATAACTGCTGCTGCTCTGGGACATGTTTCCCTCTCACTGCTGCTCTGGGACATGTTTCCCGTCACTGCTGCTGCTCTGGGACATGTTTCCCCCTCACTGCTGCTCTGGGACATGTTTCCCATCACTGCTGCTGCTCTGTGACATGTTTCCCCTCACTGCTACTCTGTATAATGTTTCCCCTTACTGCTGCTGTGCTGGGACATATTTCCCTTCACTGCTGCTCTGGGACATGTTTATTCTCACTTCTGTTCTGGGACCTGTTTCCCCTCCCTGCTGCTGCAACTCTGGGACATGATTCCCCTCACTGCTGCTCTGAGACATGTTTCCTCTCACTGCTGCTGCTCTGGGACATGTTTCCCCTCACTTCTGCTCTGTGACATGTTTCCCCCTCCCTGCTGCGCTGCGACATGTTTCCCCTCACTGCTGCTCTGGGACATGTTTCCCGTCACTGCTACTGTGTATAATGTGTCCCCTCACTGCTGCTTCTCTGGGACGTGTTTCCATTCACTGCTCCACTGCGACATTTTCCCCCTCACTGCTGCTCTGCGACATATTTCCCCCCAACTACTGCTGCTCTGGGACATGTTCCCCCCCTCCCTCTCAACGGTGCTCTGCGACATGTTTCCCCTTGCTGCTGCTGCTCTGGGACATGTTTCCCTTCACTGCTGCTCTGGGACATGTTTCCCTTCACTGCTGCTCTGGGACATGTTTATTCTCACTTCTGTTCTGGGACCTGTTTCCCCTCCCTGCTGCTGCCACTCTGGGACATGATTCCCCTCACTGCTGCTCTGCGACATGTTTCCCCCCAACTGCTGCTGCTCTGGGACATGTTTCTCCTCACAGCTGCTGTTTTGGGACATGTTTCCCCCTACTCCTGCTCTGGGACATGTTTCCCCTCCCTGCTGCTACCACTCTGGGATATGATTCCCCTCACTGCTGCTCTGGGACATGTTTCCCGTCACTGCTGCTCTGGGACATGTTTCCCGTCACTGCTGCTGCTCTGGGACATTTTTCCCCTCACTGCTACTCTGTATAATGTTTCCCCTTACTGCTGCTGTGCTGGGACATATTTCCCTTCACTGCTGCTCTGGGACATGTTTCCCTTCACTGCTGCTCTGGGACATGTTTATTCTCACTTCTGTTCTGGGACCTGTTTCCCCTCCCTGCTGCTGCCACTCTGGGACATTATTCTCCTCCCTGCTGCTCTCGGACATGTTTCCCCTCAATGCTGCTCTGCGACATGTTTCCTCTCACTGCTGCTGCTCTGGGACATGTTTCCCCTCACTGCTGCTCTGGGACATGTTTCCCGTCACTGCTACTGTGTATAATGTTCCCCCTCACTGCTGCTTCTCTGGGACGTGTTTCCATTCACTGCTCCACTGGGACATTTTTCCCCTCACTGCTGCTCTGCGACATGTTTCCCCTCACTGCTGCTGCTCTGGGACATGTTTCCCCACACAGCTGCTGTTTTGGGACATGTTTCCCCCGACTCCTGCTCTGGGACATGTTTCCTCTCACTGCTGTTCTGAGACATGTTTCCCCTCACTGCTGTTCTGGGACATGTTTCCCCCTCACTGCTGCTCTGGGACATGTTTCCCGTGACTGCTGCTGCTCTGGGACATGTTTCCCCCTCACTGCTACTCTGTATAATGTTTCCCCTTACTGCTGCTGTGCTGGGACATATTTCCCTTCACTGATGCTCGGGGACATGTTTCCCCTCACTGCTGCTCTGAGACATGTTTCCCCTCACTATTGCTGTTCTGGGATATATTTCCCGTCACTGCTGCTCTGGGTCATGTTTCCCGTCACTGCTGCTCTGGGACATGTTTATTCTCACTTCTGTTCTGGGACCTGTTTCCCCTCCCTGCTGCTGCCACTCTGGGACTTGGTTCCCCTCACTGCTGCTCTGTATCATGTTTCCCCTCACTGCTGCTGCTCTGGGACATGTTTCCCCTCACTTCTGCTCTGGGACATGTTTCCCGTCACTGCTACTGTGTATAATGTTTCCCCTCACTGCTGCTGCTCTGGAACATGTTCCCCCCCCTCCCCCTCAACGGTGCTCTGCGACATGTTTCCCCTTGCTGCTGCTGCTCTGGGACATATTTCCTCTCACTGCTGCTGCTCTGGGACATGTTTCCCCTTGCTGCTGCTGCTCTGGGACATGTTTCCTCTCACTGCTGCTTCTCGGGGACATGTTTCCCCTGACTGCTGCTGCTCTGGGACATGTTTCCCCTCACTGCTGATGTTCTGGGACATGTTTCTCCTCACAGCTGCTGTTTTGGGACATGTTTCCCCCTACTCCTGCTCTGGGACATGTTTCCTCTCACTGCTGCTGTTCTGAGACATGTTTCCCCTCACTGCTGTTCTGGGACATGTTTCCCCTCACTGCTGCTCTGGGTCATGTTTCCATTACTGCTGCTGCTCTGGGACATGTTTCCCCCTCACTGCTACTGTGTATAATGTGTCCCCTCACTGCTGCTTCTCTTTGACGTGTTTCCATTCACTGCTCCACTGCGACATTTTCCCCCTCACTGCTGCTCTGCGACATATTTCCCCCCAACTACTGCTGCTCTGGGACATGTTCCCCCCCTCCCTCTCAACGGTGCTCTGCGACATGTTTCCCCTTGCTGCTGCTGCTCTGGGACATGTTTCCCTTCACTGCTGCTCTGGGACATGTTTCCCTTCACTGCTGCTCTGGGACATGTTTATTCTCACTTCTGTTCTGGGACCTGTTTCCCCTCCCTGCTGCTGCCACTCTGGGACATGATTCCCCTCACTGCTGCTCTGCGACATGTTTCCCCCCAACTGCTGCTGCTCTGGGACATGTTTCTCCTCACAGCTGCTGTTTTGGGACATGTTTCCCCCTACTCCTGCTCTGGGACATGTTTCCCCTCCCTGCTGCTGCCACTCTGGGATATGATTCCCCTCACTGCTGCTCTGGGACATGTTTCCCGTCACTGCTGCTCTGGGACATGTTTCCCGTCACTGCTGCTGCTCTGGGACATTTTTCCCCTCACTGCTACTCTGTATAATGTTTCCCCTTACTGCTGCTGTGCTGGGACATATTTCCCTTCACTGCTGCTCTGGGACATGTTTCCCTTCACTGCTGCTCTGGGACATGTTTATTCTCACTTCTGTTCTGGGACCTGTTTCCCCTCCCTGCTGCTGCCACTCTGGGACATTATTCTCCTCCCTGCTGCTCTCGGACATGTTTCCCCTCAATGCTGCTCTGCGACATGTTTCCTCTCACTGCTGCTGCTCTGGGACATGTTTCCCCTCACTGCTGCTCTGGGACATGTTTCCCGTCACTGCTACTGTGTATAATGTTCCCCCTCACTGCTGCTTCTCTGGGACGTGTTTCCATTCACTGCTCCACTGGGACATTTTTCCCCTCACTGCTGCTCTGCGACATGTTTCCCCTCACTGCTGCTGCTCTGGGACATGTTTCCCCACACAGCTGCTGTTTTGGGACATGTTTCCCCCGACTCCTGCTCTGGGACATGTTTCCTCTCACTGCTGTTCTGAGACATGTTTCCCCTCACTGCTGTTCTGGGACATGTTTCCCCCTCACTGCTGCTCTGGGACATGTTTCCCGTGACTGCTGCTGCTCTGGGACATGTTTCCCCCTCACTGCTACTCTGTATAATGTTTCCCCTTACTGCTGCTGTGCTGGGACATATTTCCCTTCACTGATGCTCGGGGACATGTTTCCCCTCACTGCTGCTCTGAGACATGTTTCCCCTCACTACTGCTGTTCTGGGATATATTTCCCGTCACTGCTGCTCTGGGTCATGTTTCCCGTCACTGCTGCTCTGGGACATGTTTATTCTCACTTCTGTTCTGGGACCTGTTTCCCCTCCCTGCTGCTGCCACTCTGGGACTTGGTTCCCCTCACTGCTGCTCTGTATCATGTTTCCCCTCACTGCTGCTGCTCTGGGACATGTTTCCCCTCACTTCTGCTCTGGGACATGTTTCCCGTCACTGCTACTGTGTATAATGTTTCCCCTCACTGCTGCTGCTCTGGAACATGTTCCCCCCCTCCCCCTCAACGGTGCTCTGCGACATGTTTCCCCTTGCTGCTGCTGCTCTGGGACATATTTCCTCTCACTGCTGCTGCTCTGGGACATGTTTCCCCTTGCTGCTGCTGCTCTGGGACATGTTTCCTCTCACTGCTGCTTCTCGGGGACATGTTTCCCCTGACTGCTGCTGCTCTGGGACATGTTTCCCCTCACTGCTGCTCGGAGACATGTTTCCCGTCACTGCTGCTGCTCTGGGACATGTTTCCCCACACAGCTGTTGCTCTGGGACATGTTTCCCCTCACTGCTGATGTTCTGGGACATGTTTCTCCTCACAGCTGCTGTTTTGGGACATGTTTCCCCCTACTCCTGCTCTGGGACATGTTTCCTCTCACTGCTGCTGTTCTGAGACATGTTTCCCCTCACTGCTGTTCTGGGACATGTTTCCCCTCACTGCTGCTCTGGGTCATGTTTCCATTACTGCTGCTGCTCTGGGACATGTTTCCCCCTCACTGCTGCTCTGGACATGTTTCCCGTCACTGCTGCTGCTGCTGCTCTGGGACATGTTTCCCCCTCACTGCTGCTCTGGGACATGTTTTCCGTCACTGCTGCTGCTCTGGGACATGTTTCCCCCTCACTGCTGCTCTGGAACATGTTTCCCGTCACTGCTGCTGCTCTGGGACATGTTTCCCGTCACTGCTGCTGCTCTGGGACATGTTTCCCCTTACTGCTGCTGTGCTGGGACATATTTCCCTTCACTGCTGCTCTGGGACATGTTTCCCTTCACTGCTGCTCTGGGACATGTTTCCCGTCACTGCTGCTGCTCTGGGACATGTTTCCCCCTCACTGCTGCTCTGGGACATGTTTCCCGTCACTGCTGCTGCTCTGGGACATGTTTCCTCCTCACTGCTACTCTGTATAATGTTTCCCCTTACTGCTGCTGTGCTGGGACATATTTCCCCTCACTGATGCTCTGGGACATGTTTCCCTTCACTGCTGCTCTGGGACATGTTTCCCCTCACTGCTGCTGTTCTGGGATATATTTCCCCTCACTGCTGCTCTGGGTCATGTTTCCCGTCACTGCTGCTCTGGGACATGTTTATTCTCACTTCTGTTCTGGGACCTGTTTCCCCTCCCTGCTGCTGCCACTCTGGGACTTGGTTCCCCTCACTGCTGCTCTGTATCATGTTTCCCCTCACTGCTGCTGCTCTGCGACATGTTTCTCCTCACAGCTGCTGTTTTGTGACATGTTTCCCCCTACTCCTGCTCTGGGGCATTTTTCCTCTCACTGCTGCTGTTCTGAGACATGTTTCCTCTCACTGCTGCTCTGGGTCATGTTTCCATTACTGCTGCTGCTCTGGGACATGTTTCCCCCTCACTGCTGCTCTGGGACATGTTTCCCATCACTGCTGCTGCTCTGGGACATGTTTCCCCTCACTGCTACACTGTATAATGTTTACCCTCACTGCTGCTGTGCTGGGACATATTTCCCTTCACTGTTGCTCTGGGACATGTTTATTCTCACTTCTGTTCTGGGACCTGTTTCCCCTCCCTGCTGCTGCCACTCTGGGACATGATTCCCCTCACTGCTGCTCTGAGACATGTTTCCTCTCACTGCTCCTACTCTGGGATATGTTTCCCCTCACTTCTGCTCTGGGACATGTTTCCCCCTCCCTGCTGCGCTGCGACATGTTTCCCCTCACTGCTGCTCTGGGACATGTTTCCCGTCACTGCTACTGTGTATAATGTTTCCCCTCACTGCTGCTTCTCTGGGACGTGTTTCCATTCACTGCTACACTGGGACAGTTTTCCCCTCACTGCTGCTCTGTGACATGTTTCCCCCCAACTACTGCTGCTCTGGGACATGTTTCCCCTCACTGCTGCTGCTCTGGAACATGTTCCCCCCCTCCCCCTCAACGGTGCTCTGCAACATGTTTCCCCTTGCTGCTGCTGCTCGGGGACATGTTTCCTCTCACTGCTGCTGTTCTGAGACATGTTTCCCCTCACTGCTGCTCTGGGTCATGTTTCCATTACTGCTGCTGCTCTGGGACAGTTTCCCGTCACTGCTGCTGCTCTGGGACATGTTTCTCCCTCACTGCTGCTCTGGGACATGTTTCCCGTCACTGCTGCTGCTCTGGGACATGTTTCCCCCTCACTGCTACTCTGTATAATGTTTCCCCTTACTGCTGCTCTGGGACATGTTAACCCCTCACTGCTGCTTCTCTGGGACATGTTTCTCCTCACAGCTGCTGTTTTGGGACATGTTTCCCCCTACTCCTGCTCTGGGACATGTTTCCTCTCACTGCTGCTGCTCTGGGACATGTTTCCCGTCACTGCTGCTGCTCTGGGACATGTTTCCCCTCACTGCTACTCTGTATAATGTTTCCCCTTACTGCTGCTGTGCTGGGACATATTTCCCTTCACTGCTGCTCTGGGACATGTTTCCCCTCACTGCTACTCTGGGACATGTTTATTCTCACTTCTGTTCTGGGACCTGTTTCCCCTCCCTGCTGCTGCCACTCTGGATCATGATTCCCCTCACTGCTGATCTGAGACATGTTTCCTTTCACTGCTGCTGCTCTGGGACATGTTTCCATTCACTGCTCCACTGGGACATTTTTCCCCTCACTGCTGCTCTGCGACATGTTTCCCCTCACTGCTGATGTTCTGGGACATGTTTCCCGTCACTGCTGCTGCTCTGGGACATGTTTCCCGTCACTGCTGCTGCTCTGGGACATGTTTCCCCTCACTGCTACTCTGTATAATGTTTCCCCTTACTGCTGCTGTGCTGGGACATATTTCCCTTCACTGCTGCTCTGGGACATGTTTCCCTTCACTGCTGCTCTGGGACATGTTTCCCGTCACTGCTGCTGCTCTGGGACATGTTTCCCCCTCACTGCTGCTCTGTATAATGTTTCCCCTTACTGCTGCTGTGCTGGGACATATTTCCCCTCACTGATGCTCTGGGACATGTTTCCCTTCACTGCTGCTCTGGGACATGTTTCCCTTCACTGCTGCTCTGGGACATGTTTCCCGTCACTGCTGCTGCTCTGGGACATGTTTCCCCCTCACTGCTACTCTGTATAATGTTTCCCCTTACTGCTGCTGTGCTGGGACATATTTCCCCTCACTGATGCTCTGGGACATGTTTCCCTTCACTGCTGCTCTGGGACATGTTTCCCCTCACTGCTGCTGTTCTGGGATATATTTCCCCTCACTGCTGCTCTGGGTCATGTTTCCCGTCACTGCTGCTCTGGGACATGTTTATTCTCACTTCTGTTCTGGGACCTGTTTCCCCTCCCTGCTGCTGCCACTCTGGGACTTGGTTCCCCTCACTGCTGCTCTGTATCATGTTTCCCCTCACTGCTGCTGCTCTGCGACATGTTTCTCCTCACAGCTGCTGTTTTGTGACATGTTTCCCCCTACTCCTGCTCTGGGGCATTTTTCCTCTCACTGCTGCTGTTCTGAGACATGTTTCATCTCACTGCTGGTCTGGGTCATGTTTCCATTACTGCTGCTGCTCTGGGACATGTTTCCCATCACTGCTGCTGCTCTGGGACATGTTTCCCCCTCACTGCTGCTCTGGGACATGTTTCCCATCACTGCTGCTGCTCTGGGACATGTTTCCCCTCACTGCTACACTGTATAATGTTTCCCCTTACTGCTGCTGTGCTGGGACATATTTCCCTTCACTGTTGCTCTGGGACATGTTTATTCTCACTTCTGTTCTGGGACCTGTTTCCCCTCCCTGCTGCTGCCACTCTGGGACATGATTCCCCTCACTGCTGCTCTGAGACATGTTTCCTCTCACTGCTCCTACTCTGGGATATGTTTCCCCTCACTTCTGCTCTGGGACATGTTTCCCCCTCCCTGCTGCGCTGCGACATGTTTCCCCTCACTGCTGCTCTGGGACATGTTTCCCGTCACTGCTACTGTGTATAATGTTTCCCCTCACTGCTGCTTCTCTGGGACGTGTTTCCATTCACTGCTACACTGGGACAGTTTTCCCCTCACTGCTGCTCTGTGACATGTTTCCCCCCAACTACTGCTGCTCTGGGACATGTTTCCCCTCACTGCTGCTGCTCTGGAACATGTTCCCCCCCTCCCCCTCAACGGTGCTCTGCAACATGTTTCCCCTTGCTGCTGCTGCTCGGGGACATGTTTCCTCTCACTGCTGCTGTTCTGAGACATGTTTCCCCTCACTGCTGCTCTGGGTCATGTTTCCATTACTGCTGCTGCTCTGGGACAGTTTCCCGTCACTGCTGCTGCTCTGGGACATGTTTCTCCCTCACTGCTGCTCTGGGACATGTTTCCCGTCACTGCTGCTGCTCTGGGACATGTTTCCCCCTCACTGCTACTCTGTATAATGTTTCCCCTTACTGCTGCTCTGGGACATGTTAACCCCTCACTGCTGCTTCTCTGGGACATGTTTCTCCTCACAGCTGCTGTTTTGGGACATGTTTCCCCCTACTCCTGCTCTGGGACATGTTTCCTCTCACTGCTGCTGCTCTGGGACATGTTTCCCGTCACTGCTGCTGCTCTGGGACATGTTTCCCCTCACTGCTACTCTGTATAATGTTTCCCCTTACTGCTGCTGTGCTGGGACATATTTCCCTTCACTGCTGCTCTGGGACATGTTTCCCCTCACTGCTACTCTGGGACATGTTTATTCTCACTTCTGTTCTGGGACCTGTTTCCCCTCCCTGCTGCTGCCACTCTGGATCATGATTCCCCTCACTGCTGATCTGAGACATGTTTCCTTTCACTGCTGCTGCTCTGGGACATGTTTCCATTCACTGCTCCACTGGGACATTTTTCCCCTCACTGCTGCTCTGCGACATGTTTCCCCTCACTGCTGATGTTCTGGGACATGTTTCCCGTCACTGCTGCTGCTCTGGGACATGTTTCCCGTCACTGCTGCTGCTCTGGGACATGTTTCCCCTCACTGCTACTCTGTATAATGTTTCCCCTTACTGCTGCTGTGCTGGGACATATTTCCCTTCACTGATGCTCGGGGACATGTTTCCCCTCACTGCTGCTCTGGGACATGTTTCCCCTCACTGCTGCTGTTCTGGGATATATTTCCCCTCACTGCTGCTCTGGGTCATGTTTCCCGTCACTGCTGCTCTGGGACATGTTTATTCTCACTTCTGTTCTGGGACCTGTTTCCCCTCCCTGCTGCTGCCACTCTGGGACTTGGTTCCCCTCACTGCTGCTCTGTATCATGTTTCCCCTCACTGCTGCTGCTCTGGGACATGTTTCCCCTCACTGCTGCTCTGGGACATTTTTCCCGTCACTGCTACTGTGTATAATGTTTCCCCTCACTGCTGCTGCTCTGGGACATGTTTCCCCTCACTGCTGCTGCTCTGGGACATGTTTCCCCTCACTGCTGCTCTGGGACATGTTTCCCGTCACTGCTACTGTGTATAATGTTTCCCCTCACTGCTGCTGCTCTGGGACATGTTTCTCCTCACTGCTGCTGTTCTGGGATATATTTCCCGTCACTGCTACTCTGGGACATGTTTATTCTCACTTCTGTTCTGGGACCTATTTTCCCTCCTTGCTGCTGCCACTCTGGATCATGATTCCCCTCACTGCTGCTCTGGGCCATGTTTCCCCTCACTGCTGCTCTGGGACATGTTTCCCCCTCCCTGCTGCGCTGCGACATGTTTCCCCTCACCGCTGCTGCTCTGGGACATGTTTCCTCTCACTGCTGCTGTTCTGAGACATGTTTCCCCTCACTGCTGTTCTGGGACATGTTTCCCTTCACTGCTGCTCTGGGTCATGTTTCCATTACTGCTGCTGCTCTGGGACATGTTTCCCCCTCACTGCTGCTCTGGGACATGTTTCCCCTCACTGCAGCTGCTTAGGGACATGTTTCCTCTCACTGCTGCTGTTCTGAGACATGTTTCCTCTCACTGCTGCTCTGGGACATGTTTCCTCTCACTGCTGCTCTGGGTCATGTTTCCATTACTGCTGCTGCTCTGGGACATGTTTCCCCCTCACTGCTGCTCTGGGACATGTTTCCCGTCACTGCTGCTGCTCTGGGACATGTTTCCCCTCACTGCTGCTCTGGGACATGTTTCCCCCTCCCTGCTGCGCTGCGACATGTTTCCCCTCACCGCTGCTGCTCTGGGACATGTTTCCCCTCACTGCTGTTCTGAGACATGTTTCCCCTCACTGCTGCTCTGGGACATGTTTCCCCTCACCGCTGCTGCTCTGGGACATGTTTCCCCTCACTGCTGCTCTGGGACATGTTTCCCCTCACTGCTGCTCTGGGACATGTTTCCCCTCACTGCTGCTGCTCTGGGACATGTTTCCCCTCACTGCTGTTCTGAGACATGTTTCCCCTCACTGCTGCTCTGGGACATGTTTCCCCTCACTGCTGCTCTGGGACATGTTTCCCCCTCACTGCTGCTGCTTAGGGACATGTTTCTCCTCACTGCTGCTGCTCGGGGACATGTTTCCCCTCACTGCTGCCCTGGGACATGTTTCTCCTCACTGCTGCTGCTCTGGGACATGTTTCCCCTCACTGCTGCTGTTCTGGGATATGTTTCTCCTCACTACTGCTCTGGGACATGTTTCTCCTCACTGCTGCTCAGGGACATGTTTCCCCTCACTGCTGTTCTGGGATATGTTTCCCCTCACTTCTGTTCTGGGATATGTTTCCATTCACTGCTGCTCTGGGACATCTTTCCCCCTCACTGCTGCTCTGGGACATGTTTCCCCCTCACTGCTGCTCTGGGACATGTTTCCCCTCACTCCTGCTTGGGGTTTACCCTCACTGCTGCTCTGGGACATGTTTCCCATCACTGCTGCTGCTCTGGGACATGTATCCCCCTCACTGCTACTCTGTATAATGTTTCCCCTTACTGCTGCTGTGTTGGGACATATTTCCCTTCACTGTTGCTCTGGGACATGTTTATTCTCACTTCTGTTCTGGGACCTGTTTCCCCTCCCTGCTGCTGCCACTCTGGGACATGATTCCCCTCACTGCTGCTCTGAGACATGTTTCCTCTCACTGCTCCTACTCTGGGATATGTTTCCCCTCACTTCTGCTCTGGGACATGTTTCCCCCTCACTGCTGCGCTGCGACATGTTTCCCCTCACTGCTGCTCTGGGACATGTTTCCCGTCACTGCTACTGTGTATAATGTTTCCCCTCACTGCTGCTTCTCTGGGACGTGTTTCCATTCACTGCTACACTGGGACAGTTTTCCCCTCACTGCTGCTCTGTGACATGTTTCCCCCCAACTACTGCTGCTCTGGGACATGTTTCCCCTCACTGCTGCTGCTCTGGAACATGTTCCCCCCCTCCCCCTCAACGGTGCTCTGCAACATGTTTCCCCTTGCTGCTGCTGCTCGGGGACATGTTTCCTCTCACTGCTGCTGTTCTGAGACATGTTTCCCCTCACTGCTGCTCTGGGTCATGTTTCCATTACTGCTGCTGCTCTGGGACAGTTTCCCGTCACTGCTGCTGCTCTGGGACATGTTTCTCCCTCACTGCTGCTCTGGGACATGTTTCCCGTCACTGCTGCTGCTCTGGGACATGTTTCCCCCTCACTGCTACTCTGTATAATGTTTCCCCTTACTGCTGCTCTGGGACATGTTAACCCCTCACTGCTGCTTCTCTGGGACATGTTTCTCCTCACAGCTGCTGTTTTGGGACATGTTTCCCCCTACTCCTGCTCTGGGACATGTTTCCTCTCACTGCTGCTGCTCTGGGACATGTTTCCCGTCACTGCTGCTGCTCTGGGACATGTTTCCCCTCACTGCTACTCTGTATAATGTTTCCCCTTACTGCTGCTGTGCTGGGACATATTTCCCTTCACTGCTGCTCTGGGACATGTTTCCCCTCACTGCTACTCTGGGACATGTTTATTCTCACTTCTGTTCTGGGACCTGTTTCCCCTCCCTGCTGCTGCCACTCTGGATCATGATTCCCCTCACTGCTGATCTGAGACATGTTTCCTTCTCACTGCTGCTGCTCTGGGACATATTTCCATTCACTGCTCCACTGGGACATTTTTCCCCTCACTGCTGCTCTGCGACATGTTTCCCCTCACTGCTGATGTTCTGGGACATGTTTCCCGTCACTGCTGCTGCTCTGGGACATGTTTCCCGTCACTGCTGCTGCTCTGGGACATGTTTCCCCTCACTGCTACTCTGTATAATGTTTCCCCTTACTGCTGCTGTGCTGGGACATATTTCCCTTCACTGATGCTCGGGGACATGTTTCCCCTCACTGCTGCTCTGGGACATGTTTCCCCTCACTGCTGCTGTTCTGGGATATATTTCCCCTCACTGCTGCTCTGGGTCATGTTTCCCGTCACTGCTGCTCTGGGACATGTTTATTCTCACTTCTGTTCTGGGACCTGTTTCCCCTCCCTGCTGCTGCCACTCTGGGACTTGGTTCCCCTCACTGCTGCTCTGTATCATGTTTCCCCTCACTGCTGCTGCTCTGGGACATGTTTCCCCTCACTGCTGCTCTGGGACATGTTTCCCGTCACTGCTACTGTGTATAATGTTTCCCCTCACTGCTGCTGCTCTGGGACATGTTTCCCCTCACTGCTGCTGCTCTGGGACATGTTTCCCCTCACTGCTGCTCTGGGACATGTTTCCCGTCACTGCTACTGTGTATAATGTTTCCCCTCACTGCTGCTGCTCTGGGACATGTTTCTCCTCACTGCTGCTGTTCTGGGATATATTTCCCGTCACTGCTACTCTGGGTCATGTTTCCCGTCACTGCTGCTCTGGGACATGTTTATTCTCACTTCTGTTCTGGGACCTGTTTTCCCTCCTTGCTGCTGCCACTCTGGATCATGATTCCCCTCACTGCTGC
This sequence comes from Chiloscyllium punctatum, assembly GCF_047496795.1. Lineage (NCBI taxonomy): Eukaryota > Metazoa > Chordata > Chondrichthyes > Orectolobiformes > Hemiscylliidae > Chiloscyllium > Chiloscyllium punctatum. The sequence continues at coordinate 11,288,720 of NC_092764.1, read as the reverse complement.
TCTGGGCCATGTTTCCCCTCACTGCTGCTCTGGGACATGTTTCCCCCTCCCTGCTGCGCTGCGACATGTTTCCCCTCACCGCTGCTGCTCTGGGACATGTTTCCTCTCACTGCTGCTGTTCTGAGACATGTTTCCCCTCACTGCTGTTCTGGGACATGTTTCCCTTCACTGCTGCTCTGGGTCATGTTTCCATTACTGCTGCTGCTCTGGGACATGTTTCCCCTCACTGCAGCTGCTTAGGGACATGTTTCCTCTCACTGCTGCTGTTCTGAGACATGTTTCCCCTCACTGCTGTTCTGGGACATGTTTCCTCTCACTGCTGCTCTGGGTCATGTTTCCATTACTGCTGCTGCTCTGGGACATGTTTCCCCCTCACTGCTGCTCTGGGACATGTTTCCCGTCACTGCTGCTGCTCTGGGACATGTTTCCCCTCACTGCTGCTCTGGGACATGTTTCCCCCTCCCTGCTGCGCTGCGACATGTTTCCCCTCACCGCTGCTGCTCTGGGACATGTTTCCCCTCACTGCTGTTCTGAGACATGTTTCCCCTCACTGCTGCTCTGGGACATGTTTCCCCTCACTGCTGCTCTGGGACATGTTTCCCCTCACTGCTGCTGCTTAGGGACATGTTTCTCCTCACTGCTGCTGCTCGGGGACATGTTTCCCCTCACTGCTGCCCTGGGACATGTTTCTCCTCACTGCTGCTGCTCTGGGACATGTTTCCCCTCACTGCTGCTGTTCTGGGATATGTTTCTCCTCACTACTGCTCTGGGACATGTTTCTCCTCACTGCTGCTCAGGGACATGTTTCCCCTCACTGCTGTTCTGGGATATGTTTCCCCTCACTTCTGTTCTGGGATATGTTTCCATTCACTGCTGCTCTGGGACATCTTTCCCCCTCACTGCTGCTCTGGGACATGTTTCCCCCTCACTGCTGCTCTGGGACATTTTTCCCCTCACTCCTGCTTGGGGTTTACCCTCACTGCTGCTCTGGGACATTTTTCTCCTTGCTGCTGCTTTGGGTCACCCTTACCCTCGCTGCTCTGGGACTACTTCCCATTGAGCTGTTCCAGGACTGCTAAAATGAGGGAAATGAAGAGAAAAAGAAAGAGAACTGATGGAGGAAAAGGAGCTCCCAGGTGGACTCTGCTACTCTGCCCATCCTGCTGGAGGTGTGAAGACTGAATGCGCCAAATTGCTTCTTTCTGTGCCCTTGGCATTCTGTGACAATTCAGGATGAAAAATAAATATTGGTCTTCCCTGTGATGTTCACTCTTCCGGAAGGAATATATTTTTAAAAATGTTTTCAATTCAGTAATGTATTAACGTGTATATTGTTTAGCTTTCTGAGCTAAAAATCATCTGGTTCAATAATTTTCTTCAGGGAAGTAAATCTGTTATCGTTACCTGGTCTGGTCTACATATGACTCCAGGCCCACAGCAATAGGTTTGACTGTTTTCTGACCTCTAACATTCAGGTCAAGGGCCAGTTAAGACCCAGCCAGTGATGCTCAAATCTTATGAGTGAATGAAAGCTTCCAATTATCCATTACCACTGTGCTTTCTGACTTAGTCGGGTGGATAAGCTAGTTAAGAAGGTACATAGCATGCTTGCTTGCCTTCATTGATTGGGACATACAGTGCAAAGGTTAGCAAGTCGTGTTGCAACCATATAGAACTTCAGTGAGACCACATTTGGAGTATTATGTACAGTTCTGTCGCCACACCCTCAAAAGGATGTGAAGGTTTTGGATAGAGTACAGAAATGGTTTACCAGGATGATTTTATTTTATTTTACTTTATTTATTATTGTCCCATGTATCAAGATGCAGTGAAATGTATTGTATCCCCTTTAGTCACCGGAGAGATGCCAGAGGGTTGAAGAACAGTCAATGTTGTTCCTTTGTTTAAGAAGGGCAACAGGGATAGTCTGGGAAATTACAGGCCCCTGAATCATATGTCCAACCAAATCATACCTTACATAAGGACATTGGGTAATAGAACAGAATGCAGAACACATCTGGTTTGGTGCATATTTGCTCTGAGGGGAGGTTGGGCCATCGTGATTTGTTTTCACTGTGACATCGAAGGATGAGAGGTGACCTGATAGAAGTTAGCAGACTGATGAGAGGCCTGGATTAAATGGGAAGTCAGAGCCTTTTTTCCCAATGTAGAAATGTCAATTAATTGAGGGCATGGGTTAAAATGGGGAAAGTTTAAAGGAGATGTGAGAGGTAAGTTTTTTTTCACAGAGGATGGTATATGTCTAGAATGCACTGCCAGAGCAAGGGGCAGAAGCAGATGCAACAGCAACGTTTAAGAAGTATCTTGATAGGCACATGAATGGGCAGGGAATAGAGGGATACTGACTATATAGAGGCGTAAGATTTTTAGTTCAGGAAGGTGTCATGTTTCAGCACAGGCTGGGAGAGCTGAACAGCCTGTTCCTGCACTATACTGTCGATTTTCCTGCTCCTCGGATGCTGCCTGACCTGCTGTGCTTTTCCAGCACCACTCTAATCTAGACTCTGATGTCCAGCATCTGCAGTCCTCACTTTTGCCTGTTCTTTGAGAGTGTTGTGAGTCAAACACTGAAGTTGATTACTGGCTTCGGCCATTTTACAATGTGGGGGGAAAAGTAACGGAGGTGAGCATGCAGATCAGATGTATCTTCAGCATTGTTTCTGGAGGTCACTATAATTATCCTGGACGTCCACAAGTCACAGACACACATCTCAATAGATTTCAGGTCAGAGCCATCCCAGGTTGTGGAAATTTGGCATTAACGCAGGAACATAGAAACAAAGAAAATGGGAGCAGGAGTAGGCCATTCGGCCCTTCGAGCCTGTTCTGCCATTCAATATGGTCATGGCTAATCATCCAACCCAGTCCCCTGTTCCCACTTTCTCCCTGTATCCTTTGATTCCCTTTAGCCCTAAGAACTATGTCAAAGTCCTTCTTGAAATCATTCAATGTTTTGGCCTCAGTTGCTTCCTGTGGCAAACATTCCACAAGCTCCCTACTCACTGGGTGAAGAAACTTCTCCTCACCTCAGTCTGAAAAGGCCTAACCCATTTCCTTCGGCCATGACAGCTTGTTCAGGATTCCCTGGCTGATGGAGACATCTTTGCTGCATTTGTGCAGCCTTGCCCGGCTGGAATTTCATAGGCTTCTATGAGATGCCCCCCCTCCCCCCCACCAATCTTCTAAATGCCATTGAATATACCCTTAAGTGATCCAATCTCTCTGTTGAAGTTACTTTGTCTCAAATTAATTGCACAGAAGCACCAGGCTAAGTTGCTGCCCTTTTAACACAAATTTAATAGAAAGGGGCTCTCCCTTTTGAATCAATAGGTATAGAACAAATGTAGTTATATCCAATATTAGGCTGAATCTTCCTGACCATTGGAATTTGGTTTGAGGGACGGAACGGCTGAGTTACATGGACTGAATCAGTTCATTCAACACAGAGCAGAAACTGACTCCTCTACAAATGGTATGCTCTAGGATTGGGCTACTCCACACATTGAAGATTGCATCTATTTTTTAATAACCGTCCCTCACAGGTTTTGCAAACCAGAAGCTGACTATGCAGAATAAAAATTAATTTGTAACCTCGAAAGTCAGTAAAACGATAATTATTTCCACACATAAACCCATAATGACATTGTCTCATTGAATTTTTCAGAAGTCTATGGTCCTGATAGGCTGATTAACAATTTAGCTGCTTAAAGAATGGAATTGTATCCCAACCTCAGTATGACTGATGTTGCCTTTTGAGATGCTGAAGGTCAACACTTTCTTAGCCAACTGTGCATGTGCTATTTCAGTAAAGTAGCTAAGGACATAAAAACAGATTGTAAAAACTTCTCCAGGTATAGAAAAGGAAAATAATGAACAAGGTTAAATGTGTGGTCCTTCATAGGCCAGATTCAGGAGAAATTATAATGGGGATTTTAGAAATAGAACATAGAACAGTATAGCACAGAAACAATCTCTTCAGCCCACCATGTTGTGCTGAACAGAACCCCAAATTAAACTAATCCCTTCTGCCTGCTCTTGGTCCATATCTCTCCAATCCATACATAGTCATGTGCTAATCTAAAAGTTCCTTAAATGGCTTTATTGTATCTGCTTCCACCATTACACCTGACAGCGCATTCCAGACCCTACCATTCTCTGTGTAAAAACCTGACCCTCACATCTACTTTGAATGTTCCCTCTCTCACCTTAAATGCACGCCCCTGAGTAATAGAGAAGAAGATTCTGCTCATCAACTCTATACATGCATCTCATAATTTTGTATGCTTTGGAAACGCTGGTGTTGGACTGGGGTGTGCAAAGTTTAAAATCGTACAAGACCAGATTATAGTCCAACAGGTTTAATTGGAAGCACTAGCTTTCGGAGCGCCGCTCCTTGATCAGGTGATTGTGGAGGACACAATTGTAAGACACAGAATTTATGGGCTTTAAATGTCCTCCACAACCACCTGATGAAGGAGCGGCGCTCCGAAAGCTAGTGCTTCCAATTAAACCTGTTGGACTATAACCTGGTGTTGTGTGATTTTTAACTTCATAATTTTGTCGATTTTAAACAAGTCTTCCCTCAGACTCCACTACTCTAGAGAAAACAAATCCAGTTTTTCTAGACTCTCCTTATAGCTAATACCCTCTAAACCACTACTACCCATTGCCTTCTATGAGCAAGGCAATTCTAAATCCAAGTGGCTAAGTCACTGTGGATTCAATGCATATTAATTTTCTGGATGAACCTAGCATGAAAGACCTTGTCGAAAGCCTAACTAAAATCCATGGGGACAACATCTACTGCTCTACTCTCATCGTTCACCTTCATCACTTTCTCAAAAGATTTAATCAAGCTAGAAAGACATGACCTGCCCTGTACAAAGCTATGTTGACTGTCTGTAATTAGGCCATTCTCTTCCAAATGCGAATAAATCCTATCCCTCAGAATTATTTCCCAACCACCGATGTGAGATTCACCTGTCTACAGTTTCCTGGACTATCCCTATTTTCACCTCTTGTAAAGAGGAACAACATTAGCTACTTGCCAGTCCTCTGGGATCTCTCCAGTGGCTAATGAGGATGCAAAGACCATGGTCAAGGCCCCGGTAATCTCCTCTCTTGCCTCTCTCAATAACCTGGGGTAGGTAGCTGGGGAGATGGCAGATATATAGAACTGAAATAAATAATGCTTTTTATTCATTCACGGAATGAGAGCAATACTGGCCAGGCCAGTATTTATTGCTCATCTCTAATTACCCAGAGGACAGTTAAGAGTCAACCACATTGCTGTGGATCTAGAGCCACACATAGACCTGACCGGGTAAGGATGGCAATTTCCTTCCCGGAAGGACATTAGTGAACAGGATGACTTTCACCAACAATTGACACTGGATTTGTGGTCATCATTAGACTCTTAATTCCAGATTTTTATTGAGTTTGAATTCTACCATCTGATGTGGCAGAATTAAAATTCAGATGCCCAGAATATCACCTGGGTCTCCAGATTAACAGTCCACCAATAATACCATTAGTCTGTCACATCCACCATTTTCGGCTAAGTCCAAATTGCACTGTGTTTTTTGTTTGGAGGGTGGGGATTGGTGTGGTTCTTGTGGAAAGGCCTAGTAAATTCTTCCATTGTATCTCACCAAACTCACCTTATTGACTGCCTATCATGTTCTGTGGCATCTGCTATGTTAGGGTTACACCCTGTCTTCACACACATCATTCTCAGATACTTTGTTACTTGGGAGACATCTCCTGACATAGCAGCATCCCCAGTGCTCACGCCATCTTTGATAGACTGTTATGCATCCAGGCAAGAATGATCAGCCCAGAGCTGCCCTCCAAAGTTTCTGATATTTGCATTGTGCAAGGTAAACAGGGTGAGATCAGTGTCCCATTTAGCAGGCAGTGGTCTGGAGGTCCTGCCGGATGGGATGGTGCATAGGCAAGACTTTCTCTGCCCCAGGTACTGTAGAGGAGGCAACAACACCAAACCATGCCAGCTTGGTCTGAGGTTTCCTGTCCAGGTTAAAACAGGTCTCACTGCCTAACAATATGCAGCAATGCAAGAAGAAGCTTAATGTCCATCTCCACCAGAAGTAAGTCTTTTCTCTGATACCTCACATTCTCTGCAACTCTGTACTCATCTCCATCCAACAATAAAGCTCTACCACTCTTGCTAATGCCTGAAATATCTTCCTTCACTTACTAACACTGAAATGTGACCCCAGTCCCCAAAATTGATCAGTCTGCATGCCCTCTGCACTGCTTACTCACAGGCAACACAGTGGCTCAGTGGTTAGCAGTGCTGCCTCACAGGGACCTGGATTTGATTCCAGCCTCAGGCGACTGTCAATATGGAGTTTGCACATTCTCCCTATTTCTGCGTGGGTTTCCTCCCACAGTCCAAAGATGTCGAGGTTAGGTGAATTGGCCATGCTAAATTGCCCATAGTATTCAGGGATGTATAGGCTGGGTGCATTAGTCAGGGGAAATGTAGACTAATAGGGTAGGGGAATGGGACTGGGTGGGTTACTCTTTGGCGTGGACTTGTTGGGCCAAATGGCCTGTTTCCATACTGTAGGGGTCTCCCTGAGTAGGTTTGAATTCTGCCAACTACAGTGATGTTTGTGGGCGGCACAATGGCACAGTGGTTAGCACTGCTGCCTCACAGGTTATGTTTGTGCAGGTTAGGTGAATTGGCCGTGCTAAATTGCCCGTAGTGTTAGGTGAAGGGGTAAATGTAGGGGAATGAGTCTGGATGGGTTGCACTTCAGTGGGTCGGTGTGGACTTGTTGGGCTGAAGGGCCTGTTTCCACACTGTAAGTAATCTAAGTAGGGATTCTATGTCTTGGTCACAACACCTTCACACCTAAAACATAGAACATAGAACAATACAGCACAGAACAGGCCCTTCAGCCCACGATATTGTGCCGAACATTTGTCCTAGCTTAAGCACCTATCCATGTACCTATCCAATTGCCGCTTAAAGGTCACCAATGATTCTGACTCTGCCACTCCCACAGGCAATGCATTCCATGCCCCCACCACTCTCTGGGTAAAGAACCTACCCCTGACATCCCCCCTATACCTTCCACCATTCACCTTAAATTTATGCCCCTTTGTAACACTCTATTGTACCCAGGGGAAAAGTCTCTGACTGTCTACTCTATCTATTCCCCTGATCATCTTATAAACCTCTATCAAGTCACCCCTCATCCTTAGCCGTTCCAATGAGAAAAGGCCTAGTACTCTCAACCTATCCTCGTACGACCTATTCTCCATTCCAGGCAACATCCTGGTAAATCTCTTCTGCACCCTCTCCAAAGCTTCCACATCTTTCCTAAAATGAGGCAACCAGAACTGCACACAGTATTCCAAATGTGGCGTTACCAAGGTCCTATACAGCTGCAGCATCACCTCATGACTCTTGAATTCAATCCCTCTGCTAATGAACGCTAATACACCATAGGCCTTCTCACAAGCTCTATCCACCTGAGTGGCAACTTTCAAAGATCTATGAACATAGACCCCAAGATCCCTCTGCTCCTCCACCTTACTAAGAACCCTACCGTTAACCCTGTATTCTGCATTCTTATTTGTCCTTCCAAAATGGACAACCTCACACTTGACAGGGTTGAACTCCATCTGCCACTCCTCAGCCCAGCTCTGCATTATATCTAAGTCCCTTTGCAGCCGACAACAGCCCTCCTCACTGTCCACAACTCCACGAATCTTTGTATCATCTGCAAATTTACTGACCGACCCTTCAACTCCCTCTTCCAAGTCATTAATAAAAATTACAAACAGCAGAGGACCCAGAACTGATCCCTGCGGAACTCCACTTGTAACTGGACTCCATGCTGAATATTTACCATCTACCACCACTCTCTGACTTCGACCGGTTAGCCAGTTTTCTATCCAATTGGCCAAACTTCCTACTATCCCATGCCTCCTGACTTTCCGCATAAGCCTACCATGGGGAACCTTATCAAATGCCTTACTAAAATCCATGTACACTACATCTACTGCTCTACCCTCATCCACATGCTTGGTCACCTCCTCAAAGAATTCAATAAGACTTGTAAGGCAAGACCTACCCCTCACAAATCCGTGCTGGCTGTCCCTAATCAAGCAGTGTCTTTCCAGATACTCATAAATCCTATCCTTCAGTACCCTTTCCATTACTTTGCCTACCACAGAAGTAAGACTAACTGGCCTGTAATTCCTGGGGTTATCCCACCTGCGCTAGTACTGATAGTTGTGCTGCCAACTTTGATCTCCTATCATTTCTGCCTCTCTCACATTCCAGGAGGAAATCACCCCACAACAGGGCAGCTGGGCTCAAGATGGTGGGCTGCTTCCTGTCATTGGATCTTCACCCCTCATGACAAGACGATCCTGACTCTTACAAGCTTGGGCAGGCCCTGCACTGGGACCGAAGGGTTTAGTGTTCTAGGGCCCCCTGAGAGAAGAAATTCCTCCACATCAGAAAAGATTTATAAGGATGTTGCCAGGATTGGAGGATTTGAGCTATAGGGAGAGGCTTAACAGGCTGGGGCTGTTTTCCCTGGAGCGTCAGAGGCTGAGGGGTGACCTTATAGAGGTTTACAAAATTATGAGGGCATGGATAGGGTAAGTAGGCAAAGTCTTTTCCCTGGGGTCGGGGAGTCCAAAACTAGAGGGCATAGGTTTAGGGTGAGAGGGGAAAGATATAAAAGAGACCTAAGGGACAACTTTTTCACGCAGAGGGTGGTACATGTATGGAATGAACTGCCTGAGGATGTGGTGGAGACTAGTACAATTGCAACATTTAAGAGGCATTTGGATGGGTACATGAATAGGAAGGGCTTGCAGGGATATGGGCCGGGTGCTGGCAGGTGGGACTAGATTGGGTTGGGATATCTGGTCGTCGTGGACAGGTTGGACCGAAGGGTCTGTTTCCGTGCTGTACATCTCTATGACTCTATGACTCTATCTCAGTTGTAAACTTGGGCAGCATGGTGGTTCAGTGGTTAGCATAGCTGCCTCACAGCACCAGGGACCTACATTCGATCCCAGCCTCGGGCGCCCATGTGCGTGGAGTTGGTACGTTCTCCCTGTGCCTGTGTGGGTCCCCTCTGGGTGCTCTGGTTTCCTCCCACATTCCGAAAGATATGCAGTTTAGGTGAATTGGTCATGCTAAATTGTCCATAGTGTTAGGTGCTTTAGTCAGGGGTAAATATAGGGAATGGGTAACTCTTTGGCGAGTCGGTGTGGATTTGTTGGGCCAAAGGGCCTGTTTCCATGTTGTCGGGAATCTAATTGAAAATTAGTTCTCTTTAATTCTGAGACTATGCGTTCTGATCATAGACTCTCCCGTGAGGGGAATCATCCTCTCAGTATTGTCAAGCCCCTTAAGAATTGATTCAGACCAATGTGTCATTTATAAGTCTTACTCATTTCACCTTCTCAAATATATACCTACAAAACTCAAATGTACAAGAGCAGCCAACTGAACTCGTGTGTCTTGATGGTTAGAATTTATACATTCCAGCTAGCTGGATACAGTTCTAAAAGGAAACTGAAACTCATTTGCAATGCAATTCCCTTTTTCAATGCTTCTTTATTGCACAAAAAGAAAAGCCTTCTAAGCCTGCATTGAGACTATTGTGGCCAACAAGTCCCAGAGACTTCTCCTATTCTTCCTAATGCCAAGTTTCAGCAGGGGTCTGAAATCCACTGCAGTGATGGTCACAGACGCATACAATTTTTTTCTGTGTGCAAAATAGCAAGCCAATTTAATCTTTCCTGCTGTCACTGCCTGAATTATAAACGAGAGTCGCCCAGCACTAAGAGAAAAGAACTCGTAAAAAATCCAGAGCTCCATGTGTCAGAGCTCAAGTTGAAAAAGCAACAGGCATTTCAAATGAGATACGGTTCCCCTCTGAGCCAGGTCAAGAATGGGAAACATCGAGAGAGTTGCTAAGTGGTGGAGGGATGAGATTCAGAAGGAAAAGTTGTGATGAAAGCATCACTGGCGTTTAACTTTGCATAGATCTTTCCACTTACTTCAGACATAGTTGAATCATTTGACCTGCTTCCTGCTGATGATTGTGTCTACCCACAAGTGAGCTCAGTTTATCATTTTAAACCATCCATCTTCCCAAATTCCCAAGACAATGCTGCACTGTTTGTATCAGGTGAGAACAGGAATATCGATTCACTGTTGTGCAACTAATTATTTTAAAATATATCAATCAAATGACAGATTGAGTTGTTCGTTATGACTCTGCTAATTTTTGTTTTAAGTTGTAAGGGGGCATTTTTCATGCTGACATAAATTCCAGATCAGATAGGGTTGTTCATTTATGGTAGTTATATCACTTGACAACAATTCTGGGAAAATGGTACCTACCTCACATTCAGTCACACGATGTAATGGAGTCAGTGTAGTTAATTAACCTGTGCTTGCAATGTACAGTATCATCATTAATCATAGAACCCAGACTACACGTGTGAAACTAGCTTTGTTGATATTTGATGTTGCAAATGAACTTCAGATATCTGACTCAATAAGAACCTGACTGTCTGTCAATACATTTCTTGATCTAACAAAAAGTAATCATAAAATGATCATCAATTTCCACTAAATCATCATAATTCTTAAGTTTTGCAAACATATCCTGAAATTCCCAGAAACATTATTTCATTATGGATCATTTCAAAGACATGCTTTTCTTGTGACTAAATCCTGGGATTCTTGACCTTGCACTCTAGCATTTGATCATGGGTTCAACTTTGGTTTTTCACAGACAACTCACTTCACCAAGCTCATACTGCCCCAGGATTATTTTTTGGGGGTGCTACTCTTGTTCAGTTGCATCAAAAGGTTCTCAAATTCATTCCTGACTTTTAATAGCATATCTATTCAACTACTTCTGGGGTTTCTTTCTGAGTCTCAAATGAATTTCAATAGCCTTCTCAATCTAGCTAAATAGCAATATTGTTTACTATGGTTTTCTATTCTTTCTTCCACTCACATAAATCACCTTATCCCCCAACTGTCTTTAGGCTTTGAATTGATCTTCAGTGACCCTTGAATTATTTTGAGTTGTTTCTTGAAATCTTCACAGTACGTCTCGCCCTTGTTCTTGGGCAGATTTGAATCTAATCACCAATCATCAGCTAAAACAATTGGATCCCTGAATAATACAATTCAAACATCACTGGATCCTCTATAGATCAAATAGATACAAAATAAAAACTAATTCATAGCATATGGAATGAATCACAAAGTCTAAAGACTGACTTCAGTAATGCTGGGCACTTCTGGAAGAGACTGAGGTGAGTGATCCACTGCGAGTTGAAGATGCTTGCAAATTCTTCAACCTTTTGCACTGACATGGATGGAAATAATTGTGAAGCATTCTCCTTCTCCATTCAGTTGTCCACCACCATTCATGATGGAATATGGAAGGATTGAAGAGCTGAGATCTCATCTGTTGGTTTTGGGATTGCTTAGGTCTCTATGACATGCTGTTTGGCATGGAGGTAACCCTGGATTATAACTTTACCAGACTGACATGACAATTTTAGTGATGCTTGGTACTGCTCTGGGCATGGTTTCCTGAATTCTTCATGAGATCAAACTTGGTTACTCTATCAGCATGTCAGAATAGAGGAGGTGATGGTATGGTGGCATTGTCAGTGGATTAGTAATCTAAAGAGCCTGGTAATACTCTGCAGAATTGGGTTCAAATCCTGCTATGGAAGATGGTGAAATGTAAATTTGCATTCAATGTGTTTGGACTCAATAGTAAGTACAAGAGCAAGGTGATAATGTTGACCTTGGACCATACACTTGTTATACCTCAGCTGAGTATTGTATAAACTTCTAGGTTATAGGATGAATGTGTGAGATGAATTTGAGAGTGTGCAGAAGCTATTCACAAGACTGGTTACAGAGATGTGAAGTGATGAGGGTAGCTCAAAGAAGTTGGGAAAGAGAAGACTAAGAAGAGATCTGGTAAAGTCTTCCAAAATCATGAGTTGGACAGAGTAGATAAAGAAGAATTCTTCCTGCTTGTAAAAGGGAGGGCACAGAATAATGTGATGTGTCAAAGAAGTAAGGACATCTATTTCAGTCAGTGAGTGGTTAGTCCTTAGAAGTGTGTTGAGGGCAGATTCAATTGATGTATTCTAGAGGGAATTGGATTATTATGTGGAAGAAAATGAATAAGGGTTGGGAATAAGGTATGAGATTGACACTAGAGTAATGATGTTTATTTATTAGACTGATGTAGGAAGGACCTCTTTCTATGCTGTAACACTTCTGTGATTCAGATAGAATAGACTATGAGATTGTCGATGGACTCACAAACAACAACATAACAATTGTCAGAAAATCCGCCCTTACAAATTTCAAATTATATTATTATTATTAATATAAGAAATAAATACTGGCATGGTTAGGGAGAACTCCCTGGTAAAATAGTCAGCTACCACTTATTTTTATATCCATCTGAGAAAGCAGCTAGGGATTTTGTTTGATACCTCATCTGAATAATGGCAGCTGCAAGAGGGTAGCACCCCCTCTGTCCTGATTGGGATCCTTAGGTCTTCAGAGTTAAACTTATGCCCACAGACTTTCAGATGTAAGCGTACAGCCACCTAAACAGATATTCTAAAGTTTCAACAAGACAAGTAGAACGTGTATCAGTAACCATACCCTTGTTGTCAACTGATACTCAGTAAGGATAATCAGGAATCCAGGGATAGTGGATGACTCTCCAATCCAAAACGGAATTTATCTTCAGTGACTCTTGAATTATTTCGAGTCGCACCTTGAAAACTTCACAAAACATTTCACCCTTGTTCTTTTGCAGGATTGAATCTAATCATTGATCATCAATTAAAACAATTAGATCCCTGAATATTACAATTCCTTATCTTACTTTTTCATTGGTTTGAAAGCATAGACAGGGTCTTTAGCTGAACATTGCATCCAAAACATCTTTGAGTTGGACATCAGCCAAGGTTTAGCACTTACAAATGATTGAGAATAGTTTTATTGACCTGGGGATGGATTTCGGTGATGAGTGACACCTATATCTTCTTCAGGCTATCTACTAGTCACCGCTAGTCATTCAACTTGCACTGAAATGGAATCTTATTTGCACAGTCAAAAAGTTTCCAGTGAAGAAAATGACATAGCATTGAGAAACCAGTGTTACGATAAAAGCATCAGCCCATCAATTCTCCCAGCAGGTGGTGAGAGCTAGCTGATGTGAAGAAAATAATTCTGGAATTTGCTTGTCTGTTTTCCACCTGTTATCTGTGGTAACTGTATTTGAAATGGGCTTGATTAATTCAACTCACTCCTGCTTCTGTCTCTCATGTTCTGCCCTTTGTTAATGTGAGATCAATGAGACTCTACTGTTTGTATCGGACTCTCATCGAAAACTCTTCATTTAACATCCCAGTCTTTGCTCACTTGTATGATCTCCCTATCAAGCAATATCTTGTTTAAGAATTCTCATCTTTATTTGTAAATCTCTTCATCTCTCCCAATCTCCATTGCCTCCTTCAGCCACACAACCCTCCTAGATCTCCATGCTCACCTCATCCTGACATATTGAGCATTTCCAATTTTAGTTCCCATAGGAACAAGCATAGATTATTAAGCCCTTCAAGCCTGCTCCACCATTCAATAAGATGGCTGATCTGTTGCCTAACCTTTAGCTCAAATCCCTTAATACCTTTGCTTAACAAAAACCTATCTCTCCCAGATTTAAAATAAATAATGATCCAGCATCCACTGCCATTTGTGGAAGAGAGTTCCAAAAATCTACTACCCTTTGTGTATAAACATTCTGCCTTACATCCTTTCTGAGTGGTCTCGCCCTAATTCTCAGACAATGCCCCCGGTCTAGAATCCCCACCAGTGGAAATAGTTTATCTTGATTTACCTGTCTTTTCCTGTCAATATTTTAACAATTACTGGATTAGTGGTGCTGGAAGAGCACAGCAGTTCAGGGAGCATCCAACGAGCAGCGAAATCGACGTTTCGGGCAAAAGCCCTTCATCAGGAATTCCTGATGAAGGGCTTTTGCCCGAAACATCGATTTCGCTGCTCGTTGGATGCTGCCTGAACTGCTGTGCTCTTCCAGCACCACTAATCCAGTATTTGGTTTCCAGCATCTGCAGTCATTGTTTTTACCTTAATATTTTGACAATGTTGATCAGATCACCCTTTGACCTTCTAAATCCAGAGGAAATGGGCCATTGGTGGATGTGCGTTCTTAAGCTCTCAAATTCCATTCCTACACCTCACGACCTATCTACCCCTCTCTCCACTTTCAAAATGGCCTCTGAAATTTATTTTGCATATATTACATATTGCAAGCCTGACTGATATTCATATATAGGATACGAGTATAATTGTCGACACACATTAGCTTGTACAAGTGCTGTCCAACCATGCAAGCACGTCCTTCAAAGCTATGTTTTGAGTTGTGCAAGCATGGATATATTGAGTACTCTGAGCATCCTTCCAATTACAAACAGTTTAAGGAGCATGATGTTGGTATGATCCATCAATCCTTGTTATGTACGCGCTACGTAATTTGCATCACACTGACCCTGAAATTTGGCAAAGCATTGTTTTGAAGGCAGCAGAAGGTTAAGAGGAGGAGATCCGATAAAGGTCTTAAAAATGAAGAGTAAACTGCATAGAGTAGATTAGAAATCACACAGCACCAGGTAATAGTCCAACAGGACTATTTGGAAGCAATAGTTTTCGGAGAGCTGCTTCTTCATCAGGCAGCACTCCTTCAAGAAGCAGTGCTCCAAAAGCTATTGTTTCCAAATAAACCTGTTGGACTATAACCTGGTGTTGTGTGATTTTTAGCTTTGTGCACCCCAGTCCAACACCGGCACCTCCAAATCTAGAGTAGATTAGGAGAAATTGTTTCTGGGAACAAGAATGAGAAGGCACAGATCTAGAGTGATGTGTAAAGGAAGTAAGGAAAACCTTTTTCACTCAGCATGTAGTTAGGGCATGGAATGTCTTGACTGGAACTTCAGTGGAGGCAGGTTCAACTGAGACTTTCAAAAGGGTGTTGGTGGTAAATACCACGAATGTTCCGACTTCATGGTAGTAACGCAAAATTGCAAGCTTTAACTGTCATTCAAATATTTGCCTTATACTTTCAAGATGGTCGATAGTATGTCCTTCAGGTCTGAAACTACTGGCCTTATATCCATTCATACATAGAGAATAATGATATGATTATGGTAGCCATTATCCCAAAGGGTAACATCTATTTTAACATCAACGTGCAAGGTGAACACGGGATCAAAGCCTATTATGACATTATGGATAAGGGCAACGCATATATTGACCAGGAAAGTAGACTGGTGATAGACAGTACAAGAGAACCCATTAGCCAGCACTCAAATAGGCAGAATATGAAAGAACTGCAGATGCTGTAAATCAGAAACAAAAATAGAAGTCGCTGGAAAAGCTCAGCCGGTCTGACAGTATCCATGAAGAGAAATCAGAGTGAACATTTCAGGTCCGGTGACCCTTCCTCAGAACTGATGGTATTTAGCTTTTTATAAGTGACTTGGATGAGGAAGTGGAAGGGTGGGTTAGTAAATTCGATGGCACAAATGTTGGTGGAGTGGTGGATAGTGTGGAGGGCTGTTGTGGATTGCAACGGGACATTGACAGGATGCAGAACTGTGTCGAAAAGTGTGGTGCTGGAAAAGCACAGCCGGTCAGGCAGCATCCAAGGAGAGGAGAGTCGACCGGCTGTGCTTTTCCAGCATCACACTTTTCAACTCTGATCTCCAGCATCAGAGACCTGACTTTCTCCAGGATGCAGAACTGGGCTGATAAGTGGCAGATAGAGTTCAACCTGGAAAAATGTGAAGTGATTCATTTTGAAAGGTCAAATTTGAATACAGAATGCAAGGTTAAAGGCAGGATTCCTGACAGTATAGAGGAACAGAGGGATCTTGGGGTCCATGTCCATAGATCCCTTTAAGTTGCCACCCAAGTTGATAAGATTGTTAAGGAGGCATATGTTTTGCAGGGGAATTGTGTTTAAGAGTTGCAAGGTTATGCTGCAGCTCTATAGAGCCCTGGTTAGACTACACTTGGAATATTGTGTTCAGTTCTAGTCGCTTCATTACAGGAAGGATCCTTCAGAGAGGGTGCAGAGGAGATTTACCAGGATGCTGCCTGGACTGGAGGGCATGTCTTATGAGGAAAGGTTGAGGGAGTTAAGGCTTTTCTCATTGGAGCAAAGAAGGGTGAGAGGTGACTTAATAGCGGTGTACAAGATGATGGGAGGCATAGATAGAGTGAATAGTCAGAGGCGTTTTCCCAGAGAAGAAATGGCTAACACAAGCGGGCATAACTTTAAGGTGATTGAAGGACGGTTTAGGGGAGATGTCAGAGGTTGGCTTTTTACACAGAGAGTGATGGGTGCGTGGAAAGCACTGCCAGCAGTGGTAGTAGAATCAGATACATTAGGGACATTTAAGCGACTCTTGGATAGGGACATGGATGATAGTAAAATGAAGGGTTTGTAGGTTAGTCTGATCTTAGAGTAGGATAAAAGGTAGGCACAACATCAAGGGCTGAAGGGCCTGTACTGCGCTGTACTGTTCTATGTTCTATGCTAGGCAAAAGTGAGGACAACAGATGCTGGAAACCAGAGTTTAGATCAGAGTGGTGCTGAAAAAAATCGATGTTTCGGGCAAAAGCCCTTCATCAGCATTCCTGATGAAGGGCTTTTGCCCGAAACATTGATTTTCCTGCTCCTCGGATGCTGCCTGATCTGCTGTGCTTTTCCAGCACCACACTGATCTCTGTCCTATGCTGCCAGACGTGCTGAGCTTTTCCAGCAACTTCTGCTTTTGACCTCAATCAAGTAGTCATTCCTCATGCAGGCAGGTCTAAGCAGTCAGCATCAGGAGGATTCGCAATCAAGGGATTGTATTGAGATACATATTTTAAGACTCAAACTGAAGGCAATCTTTAACATTCTGAAGAGATTCAGTAAGGTGGGTGGTGATGAGGTATTTCCATTAAAAGGTGGGGAACAAATTTAGGCACCATAAATATATTTTATTCCTTATTGAAGAACTCAAGAGTAAACAGCAACATAACTTTGAGGGAGATCCACATAACTCCACAAGGAACATGAGAAGATGTGGGCCAAAGGGTAGAAGGGAATATGGTGGCATATTGGTAATATCACAGGACACGTAATGCAGAGAACCAGGTGAATACATTTTGTGGGATGTTGGAGTGTGGGGAGCACGTTCAAACCCCACAATGGAAGCTGATGAAATTCAATTAATAAATCTGCAAAATAACATGTGACTCAAAATGGTGATTGCAAACACCGAAATCAATTGTTGGGAATGTCCATCCAAACAAAAAAATTCGGTATTATTGCTTGTCTGATCCACATGTGACTCCACGCCACTCCTTTCAAGAGCAGTTAGGGATGGGTAGCAAATGCTAGCCCATGCCAAAGAATCCCCACATCACATGAAAGAGAAAAGTAAAGGGAGTGAGATGATGTGAGGTAGAAGATAACTCCTGTAAATCATAAGCACTTAGGGCAGAATGGCCTTTTCTGTACTACACATATTATTTAACATACATTAGATTAGATTCCCTATCATATGAAAACAGGCCCTTCAAACCAACAAGTCCACACCAACCCACCAAGAGTAACCCACCCAGACCCATTTCCCTGACTAATCTACATATAGAATCATAGAGTCATAGAGATGTACAGTATGGAAACAGACCCTTCGGTCCAACCGTCCACGTCGACCAGATATCCCAACCTAATCTAGTCCCAACTGCCGGCCCATGTCCCTCCAAAACCTTCCTATTCATATACCCATCCAAGTGCCTCTTAAATGTTGCTATTGTACCAGCCTCCACCACATCCTCTGGCAGCTCATTCCACACACTCTGTGTGAAAAAGTTGCCCCTTAGGTCTCTTTTAAATCTTTCCCCTCTCACCCTAAGCCTATGCCCACTAGTTCTGGACTCCCCAACCCCAGGGAAAAGACTTTGCCTATTTACCCTATCCATGCCCCTCATCATTTTGTAAACCTCTATAAGGTCACCCCTCAGCCTCCGATACTCCAAGGAAAACAGCCCCAGTCTGTTCAGCCTCTCCCTACAGCTCAAACCCTCCAACTCTGGCTACATCCTTGTAAATCTTTTCTGAACCCTTTCAAGATATCACTATGGGCAATTTAGCATGGCCAATTCACCTGACTTGTACATCTTTGGATTGTGGGGGGAAACCCACTCAGACACGGGGAGAATGTGCAAGCTCCACACAGACAGTCACCTGAGGCTGGAATCGAATCCGGGTCCCTGGGTTCTACTGAGCCGGTGTGCCATACATGTTGCCATCTTCTAATATGTTAATTTTATTGTCATTTATCATTGGAGAATGATCCTGTTTTTCTTTTGTGCTTCACAAAAATAATTCAGGGCAGCTATTGTTATGTGACGCTGGTTCCTGGCTTTGAGAGCTTGATCATAAAGAGCGCAAATCCCCCTGGAATAGGATTTAATTTTTATCACAGAGTACTAAAAAATACATCAGCTACCTGAAAGAAAGATAATTGAAAAGATTTGAAACATGCTATCATTTAGTTGGCTCAGCCAAAAAAAGATCATTATGGTAAATTTGTTTTCAATTTGTTCAGCTGCATTTTTAAGTTGGCCTTCTCAAATATAATAAATTAAGATTTTGGATGACTTTAGTGCGAGGTAATAAAACAGTGGAATCGTTCCTCACCACCGCTGCCTGTACATGGTTGAACTGTCTGGTAGCAATATGAAAGTTGATCAATGTTGAAGCAAGTCTTCTGAAGAGCAATGCATGAAAGGGTGAGAAAGAGAAATCTAACACTAATGTTCAAGGGGGAATTCAAGAGACAATTGAAGGGGAGAAATATGCAGGGCTTTGGGAAAAATATCAGAGAATGGGACTACCTTGGGTAGTTCTCTGAAACTGCCTACACAGGCATCGATCATAAGACATAGAAGCAGAAATTAGGCCACTCAGCCCATCAAGTCTGTTCAGCTGTTCAATAATGGCTGTTCAGCTTTTCAACCTCATTTTCACATCTTTTCCCTGAAACCTTTGACCCCCAAGGCAATCAAGAACTTGTCTAGCTCTCTTTTAAATGTACTAAATGGCCTGGCCACCACAGCCTCCTGTGGCAATACTAGACTGAGGGTGGCCGTTATCGGTGCTGTGCTATGATTATAGGATCCCAACATTTCTCAAATAGGACTGGAGACAACTATACTGGCACTCATACACTTGGACAAGGCAAAATGCCTGTTTCTGCATTAAAACAGGTTGGAAGAGGGAGGGAGGGGTAATAGGTACATTATCACTGAACATTGCATCACAGTTGGAATTTTCCCTGAGAATTGAATGGGGGTATGAGACAGCATCATCACAGTTGCCACCACAAGAGGTCTTCACGGCTGTTCCCTCAACTATTCCAAGAGTGAAGAGTCAATGACAGTGAAATTGACCTTTCTCTTGGCAACAAACGAAGGAATCTGGCAAGTGGAAGAAAAAGACAAAGCTACGCATCAGTTGGCCCCTTGGCAACCATCCCAGGGTAATCTCAGGCATTCTAATCGGTTTGAAAATGAGCTGCTGATGACACAGAAAAGAGAAAGCTGAATGTACTCATGCAAACCGGGCTGGGTAATTTCCTCTCTGAGCTGCAGTCTGTGTTGCCTTAACATTCTTCACTGAGCCTGCAGCGGACAGGACAGTGATAGTCCTGAAACAGTTGTGAGCATCTGACAAGGGTAAACAGTGACATTGCACAAACCTGTATGACAAAAAAAAACCTTTCATGATATCAGGGTGACCTAAAGTGTTCCACTGTCAATGAGGAACCCTGGGAAGGTCAGTGACAATACTCACGGAGGAAGCATAGCATCAACTTGTGCACAGTAGGATCCCAAGATTAGAAATATGATGATGGTCACTTATCACTTCTAAAAATTATTTAATGATGTTGCTTGAGAGTCAAGCATTGACCAGAACACTCAGGAAACAAGATGGTTAAGGAGACATTCAGTGCACTTGCCTCCATTGCTCAGACCTTTGAGTATAGGATTTGAGGTGTCATGTTGAGGTCGTACAGACGTTGGTGAGGCTGGAGTACTGTGTGCAGTTCTGCTCGCCCTCTTATAGGAAGGATAATATTAAGATGAAGAGAGTTCAGAAGAGATTTACCAGGATGTTGCCAGGAAAGGAAGCTTTGACTTATAAGGAGAGGCTGGATAGGCTGGGACTTTCTTCACTGGAGTGCAGGAGGTTGAGGGGTGACCTTATAGAGATTTATAAAATCATGAGGGACACAGATAAGTTGAATAGCAAAGGTCTTTTCCATAAGGGGTGTGGATGAGTTCAAAACTAGGGGCATATTTTTAAGGTGATAAAAAAACATGAAAGGCAACTTTTTTACATAGATTGGAGGAGACAGTGTTGGACTGGGGTGGACGAAGTTAAAAGTCACACAACCACCTGCTGGAGAAGCAGCACTTCAGAAGCTAGTGCTTCCAAATAAGCCCATTTATAACCTGGTGTTGTGTGATTTTTAGCTTTTTACATGGAGTGCATGTATGGAATGAACTGCCAGAGGAAGTGATGGATACAGGTAGGGTTACAATATTTAAAAAAAACATTTTGATAGGGACATGAATGGGAATGTTTTGGAGGGATGTCGGCCAAACATAGACTTGGGAACATGGTTGCTGTGGTCTGCGGGTCTGTTTCCATGCTGTATGACTCTATGTTCTTCTGAATAATGCACTGTGATATATATGATACCTGAAATAGGGGAAATTCAGGCCAATATCACTTCTAGAAGATGACATCTCCAACAGTAATTGAAGCAGAAAGTGCTGGAGAAACTCAGTAGGTCGTGCAATATCGAGAGAGAGAGAAACAGAGTTAACAATCCGAGTCCATTATGACTACTTCAGAAATTTTAAAGGGCCCCTTGAACATTTATCATCTGTGATTCCAGTTCCTAAGAGTCAAAACAGACTTAAAACAGTAACTCTGCCTCTGCAGATCCTGTCAGACCTGTTGAGTTTCCCAGAATCTTCTGATCTTCCTTTAGATTTTCAGCATCTGCAGAATTGTTCTTTACCTCCCTTATGGCTGTGCACTGGAGTTTCAGTCTCTATTTTAAGACGTCTATGGAGTAGGTGTTTAAGCTGTAACCTTTGGTTTCAAAGGCACATGCTTCCCCCTGTGTTCTCATTGAAAACTTAGTCTTGTGCCATGGGACCCCTTTTTAAGTCAGTGTTGGACTTTTACCTCCTGTAATTTCATTCAAGATCTGCAACAGAGGATCTACTTTCTGTGTTACTCCCTGTATCCCCACAGACAAAAACAAAATAATTAAAATGATATTGACCTATTCCATCTCCCGCGTGTCCTTTGTGAAAATGATATGTACCAGCTGCAGCTTAAAGCAATGGAAGTTGGAGATTGGCTTCAAGTGAAAGATGTGCACACATGCAGAGAGCTTTCCTGCCAGGAACAGTGATGTTCTTTTTAAAGACTTGATTCTTTATTCATGCAAGTATTTCAACTTAATACAACAGTGTAGTGCAGAGCACTGAAATGCAGGTAATTGATACTCCGAGATTTACAAAAAAATCTTGCAAGATTAACTGCACAGTGAAAAGTTAAGTTCAGTAGATGGGGGGAGGCTGGATAGTGAGCACTGACCATTCTAGCCGTGACCCCATTGAACTAATCCAAGGCTTGGGACTTAATTAGAGTTGCCAACCCTCCTGGCAAAAGTTAATAACCAGAGGCCAAATACTTGAGACCAGAAAACTAGAAGGGAGTTGAGAAGAATATTTTACAGTCAGAGACCTGTTAAGATCTGCATCCATTGAATGGGAAAGCTGAGGGATGACTGCAGAAATAATTGTATAAGTGAATTAGGACAGGCATTTTCAATAAGCTACAGTGACTGTTTCTCTAACACAAATATTAAAATAAAACGAGATTTGTGCCCGTCCGAATTCTGGGTGGAGGCTAAAAGGATATACGTGCCATAGAGGGAGTGCATTGAAGGTTCACCTCAGCTAATACTGGGAATGGAAGCCATGTCGCATGAGGGTGGATGAGTTTGACTGGGCCTTGTTGACTACAGTTTAGAAAAATGAAAGGGGATCTGATTGAAGCACATAAAATAGAAGCAGGGTTGGACAGATAAGATGTTGGAAGAATATTTCACCTGTCTGGGTAGTCTGGAACTGTGGGAGACTGTGTCAGCATAAAGTTGGCAGGAACCTCAAAATATAGGCTAGAGGTCAACTTGTGGAATTCTCTGTCTCAAAAAGATGTTGAGGCCAGATCACCAACTACATACAAGGAAGGGGCTTTTAATTATTTTAGGCACAAAAGACACCATGAGGAGTGAAAATAAAGTATGAATATGGCCTTGAGATAAAGGGTCAGCTGTTAATACATCGAATAACAGCAGACTCAAAGGGCTAATTGGTCTACTCCTGTTCCTATTTTCTATTCCTTTCCAAAACATCACAGGAGAGGTGGTGACATGGTGGCAATGCCATTGAACTCACAGATTGGACTAAGACTCTGGAGATGTGTGTTTGAATTCCACCAGATGGCAGAGGCGAAATTTAGATTCCATTAAAGGTCGTCCAATCATGACCACGTGGCCATTGTTGTAACATAACTCATCTAATCCAGTTCTGCCCTTGAGGGAAGGAAATCCTCCCTCCTTACTTGTTCTGGGCACCATGTGACTCCAAACCCACACCTGACTGGTTGACACATAACTGCATTCTGAAATTACCTGAGAGCCAATCAGTTCATGTACTTCTCCTGAAGCATTGAGGCAAGTTTCACGAAAGTAAACTAAATACTACAGATTTCCCCAATTTACAAACGTCTGACTCGCAAATGCTTGTACTTACAATCACAATCCCATTCAGGGCACAACTTTAAAGCGCTGACCTACAGACATTTCTTGTACTTAAAGCAGCAATTTTGTTTTGTCCTGCATTGTATTCTGCCCTGTGTACAAATTAACTTGCGAAATAATATAAAAACAGAGTTCATTTGCAAAACCTGAGACTGCCAGCTGGGAGAACTTAACCAAATGCACATTCATATTTCAACTCATCAGTATGGATCCATGCCTCGAACACCTGTTTGTAAAGCTCACAACACTCACAACTTAAATTTATAAAGCACCTTTGATGTAATATGTTACCCCATGCACTTCAAGGGAGCACAGCCAGATAAAGATTAACGCTGAGCAGAGAAATTTCTGAGTATGTGTCCAAAGCTAGGAATCATTTAGGGAACGGCAGATGAGAGGCTGTTAACATCAATTGAATGATCTTCTTTGGCTGTTTTGTGCTATGGAAGTACAGCCTTTCCTTCACATTACCTGTACAGAATCCACCTTACTATGGAATCTAGCCTGACTGAGGGAAGGTTCTGAATAGAAAATAAACATGTACACAGGTCAGTCAGTAGTTGGTGTCCTGAAGAAGGGTCACTGGACTTGAAATGCTTTCTCCCCTCAGATGCTGCTGAATTTCTCCAGCAATTTCTGATTTTGTCTGCTGCGGATATCTTTTCAAAACACAGTTTTGTTTTATCTTAGAATTTTGTTGCGCTCCCTTCAACAGAATTCACACAAAGGGCTGCACAGTGCCCAACTGCTTGGCTCTTTTCGGATTCCTTTAACCTCCAAATAAATGTGCACTGACTCTCAAGGTTATGATGCCATACTTATTAGCCGGAGTGAAGATTTTGCTTCCAAATTGTTCGCTTGAAGGTAAAAAATGAACCATTTTGATGCCAACTGCATTATCCCCAGGAAGCAACAGTGCAGCTTCGCTTGGCACTGAGTTGCTAACACACTCTTGGCAGATTTGTTGTAGTATTTGGCATCATCACTGAGGTTGTATCTCTGCCTTACCTTGACGTTATACAAGTGTCCATTATCAAGGACATTCTCTCAAGCTTTTATGCGGCATGTCTATTTCCAACTACAATAAATCTTAACAACTTGTTTTGGGACCAAATGATATATGATAAGTAAGAGTTGGAGTCCACTGGTCAAGCCAATCTTTTCATAGCTCTCAAGGAGTAGAGAAAACAGGGAGTATACAATTCGATGATTTTTTATCTTGGCTTGGAAGAATAGAAACAACACATTACCAAGACTATTGATCTTCTGGATACATAATAATAACTCTGTATTGGCCCATACTTTCGAGTCATGTGCTAAGAAAGAGGCTGAGTGTAGAACAGTCAGGCTCCCTTCCTGAATTCCACCACTGGCTCATTTTACCATCAAACTGACAGAGGCTCAGGTTCCTATATGGACAGGTTAGGGAATTATTCGCCCAATAAACAGGCCTTTTTCTCAGTTGCTGGTGTTCTTTCTGATGTCACTGTGGAGCCTCTGGACAAGTCAGAAGAGGGTTGCTCAGTCACCGCCTGGGAAGTGGGAGAGTTGGGGCTATCATAATTGGAAGTGGGGTACCCCTTGTTAATGCTCACATGTTGCTCACAGCTCACCCGCTCATTGGGGCCTGTTTGACCCCCCGGCAGAGAAAAGCAATTTCCTTACTGCCTCCTCAGTTGATGTCTCAAACTGGAAACACTCAATCTCGTTCACCCTGTGGCCTCAGCAATTGCCATCTCTCTTTCACAAGCATTGTCAAAGCTGAAAAGAGGCTCGCCTTCTGATTGGACCAGCAGTTTGGACAGCTAGATGCTGGGTATCTCCAATTAAGAATAGTGGGATCGGCAGCATCCAATTAAGAGGTTGCTGCCTGACAGATTGCAACCTTTGTCCTTGTTTTCGGGACCTGAATGAGATGAACTTTTGAAATCAAGACCTACCCCAGTGGTAAAATCCCAGTGATTTTTTAAATTAGTTGTAAATCACAATAAGAAGCAAGAGTGATATACAGCAAAGGATTGATCAGATATCACACCTTACCCTGGATCCTAAATCCTTCACAGGATTTCTTATCCTATTCCTCATTTCCTTTATTTTCCATCCATTTTCTAGCCTTTAATAATGTCTGGATTGCTAATCTGGTGGGATTTTCATGCGGTCACTTCCTCTTCAATATTTGTAGCAACAAACTCACAGAAAGATTGCCAAATGTTTTTCGGATCTTCGCAAAATGGCCAAAGCAAGATCAAGTGTCCTCCCGAATTTGTGTGTGGCTGTGGCTTTTGCCGAACCCCAGAATGGAGAAAGTTGATTTGGGAATTTACCAAGCGCATTGGGAAATTTCATTGGATAGAGGGCAAAGTTCCCAATTAAGTTGTTCCCCAATCCTTCAAGCAACATCTTCCCAAGATGTGGCAGATCACACATTATCGACCATTTCAGATCCCACTGAATCAGAGTGAAATAAATTCATATCTAATCCTAAAGGATCTCTAAGGAAGAAAGGGGCATCATTACAAACAATGACAGGGATGAAAAAAAACATTCTCTGAACAGGATTGTGAAACTATGCAATTCCTTGCTCCAGAGAGCTGTGAAAGTTACATCACTGATTTACTTTCAGATGAATTTTACTTTTTTCTTGTCTATGAGCAAGTCAAGAGTTTTAGGGGAGGCCTGGGGGACTGGAGCTGAGGTCACAACCACATTAATAACAATGTTATGGAAGAATAGAACAGGGCTGAGGGACCAAATGGTCTATACCAGCTCTATTTCTGATGATGCTCTGCCCTTACCTCTCAAGATGTACAACGTTCCAGGAAGGCTAGAGGTTGTCACAGAGAAAGGGAGGGATGATTCGTGGAGGATTTGAACATATGGGCAAGAACTGAAATGTGAAATGCTGTTGGGCAAGCAAAAAAAATGGTTACCAAATACTGGCTGATGGGTGCATTATAATCACTGTGACTGGAATATGGGCAGCAGTATGATGGATAAATTAAAATTCTAATGAGGGTTCAAGATGGAGATCAACCTTAAAAAAATTACATTACTCAGATCTTTATAGTGAGTCTAATAATAATTGATTTTGTCAGGAAAATGACTGTTTGCATCAATTCCATTTCCTATCTATTATTTTTCTAGTCTGCAACCAATAACAAAAACACAAGTTGCTGGAAAAGCTCAGTTGGTTTGTCAGCATCTGAGCGAATCGAATTGAACTTATTATCACGTGCACCGAGGCACAGTGAAGAGCTTTGTCTTGTGAGATGTACAAGCAGATCACAGAGTTAAGGAGCATAGATAAGTAAATAATAGGTAAACAGCGGCAAAAACAAAAATACAGATACAGGCGATTGTTAAGAGTTTGTGAGTCCATTCAGTATTCTAATGACAGTAGGATAGAAACTGTTGCAAAACCATCTGTTACATGTGTTCAGGCTTCTGTACCTTCTCCCTGATGGTAGAGGTTGTAGAAAAACATTGCCAGGGTGGGGTGGATCTTTGAGAATGCCTACGGCCTTTCCTTGACAGTGGGCCTGGTAGATGGATTCTATAGGTGGGAGATTGACCTTTATGATTGTCCAGACAGAGTTCACCACTCTCTGTAACAGTCTCTGATCTTGAATGGTACAGTTGCCAAACCAAATAGTGATACATCCAGACAGAATGCTCTCGATGGCACACCTATAAAAGTTGGCAAGGGTATTTGCCATCATGCCAAATTTCCTCAGCTGCCTGGGGAAGAACAGATGTTGTTGGGCCTTTGCAACCAGTGCGTCCACATGAAGACTCCAAGGAAGCTCCCAGGATCTTGACACTCTCCACTCGTTCCACCTCTGTGCTGTTAATGCGTAGGGGGGCATGAGTAACATCCCGCTGACAGTCAATAATGAGTTCCTTGGTTTTGCTGGCATTGAGAGCTAGGTTGTTCTCAGTGCACCATTTTTCCAGGTCTTTTACCTTCCATTTGTAGTCTGTTTTTTTCACCAACTGAGATTCGACTGACTATGGTGGTGTCATCAGCGAACTTGTAAATGGCATTGGTCTGGCATTTGGTGACACAGTCATGGGTATACAGTGAGTACAGTAGGGGGCTGAGTACGCACCCCTGGGGGGAATCCAGTGTTGAGTGTTAGTGAGAATGAAATGTTGTCCCCAATCTTCACTGCTTGTGGCCTGTGGGTCAGGAAACTGAGATCCAGTTGCGAGAGTGGGGCTTAGTCCGAGATCACTAAGTTTAGTAATCAGTCTCGAGAGGGTAATAGTGAAGGCTGAACAGTAGTCAATGAGTAGGATTCTTACGTAGCTGTTCTTGGTGTCAAGATGTTCTCGAGAGGAGTGAGAAGTCAGAGTCAATGTTTTGTGTTGATAATGTTTTGTGTCCAGTGACTCTTCCTCAGAACCATGTTCCAGTCCTGTTCAGGTACAAAGGGGCTATAGGCCAATGCTGGAAAATGGAATTTGCATAGATAGATGTTTAAGGACCAGCATGGATATGATTGGCTAAAAGACCTGATTTAGCACTCAAAAATGTCTAGGACTGTAAGGTTAACACTGTTCCTAATGTTGCAGCTGATGCTTAACTTGCAGAGTTTCTCCAGCATTTCCTTTTTTAAATTATTTTAGATCTCCAGCAGCTGTAGTACTTCACTTTAATTTTATTGTGGTGACAACTGGCGAGCAACTGTAAAGTTGGGTGAGTAAAGTTGATGGAATGGGTGACTTGCTAATTTACTTTTTCCCACTTGAAGCACCAACCATGAGGTTAATTGAAAGCATGCAGTGACAGCTCAGTTAGAACAAGAGGAAAAACAGGCTTCCAGTCAGTGACCAGTGGAATATTCTCGTTGTAAAATAAAACCAGCCAAACAAGAAGTGGGGAAGGTTACAGTCAGATGATTAATTAGTGCAATTTTGCTGCAAGATATAAAATCAGGTAAGAAAGAACAAAATAAATAATAGCAGCTGGATAGAGCAACCTGAGGACTGGTAATGAAATGAAATTTATCATGTACTCTGGGCTTCATTCAAAAATCAATTCCATGTTGCAGTTATTTGCACTGAGACAGACAGAGATTGTAATGATCCTGTTCCAGTTCAATCTCATTCGCAAATAATATTGTATCATAATTCTATATCTGACGGGCTTCTCATTTGCTAGGCTGGTTTGCCTTTCCTATTTTTGTTTCCTTTTCGTCCTTTGAAGTATACTACTGTTGGGAATTACAGTCAACATTATTTAAGCCACTTTTTTTCCCCTTCTTTCATGCTGCTGAAGGATTTACTGGAGTCATAATTCAATAGACGTGATGTGCAGTCAAGGCTCACTAGGCATCACTGTGCATCTTGAAGCAAAAGCTTGTGGATTCAATTCCTACTCAAGAGACTTGAATATACAATCTCAGCTGATGCTCCAGTGCACTACTGGCAGTGTGCTGCCCCGTTGGATGTGCTGCCAGTCTGATGAAATGTTAACGTGAGACCCTGTCCACATTCTCAGGTAGATGTAGAAGATCCCACTGTTTCGAAAAAGAGATGGTGAGCTTTTCTAGGTTAATGAACTACGTTGAAAGTATGACTATAAATACCTTGTGCAGTTATTATTTTAGTACAGTTTGTTTGAGCTTGCTGTGCAGAAATTCACTGCCCCATTTTCCTGTATTCTAACAGTTACCACAATTCAAGGAAATGCCTTAGTTTCAATTTCAACTGTAACAACTCAAGGATGCTAAAACCTTCTTTTTGAACTACACATTCTCCAACCTTCTATTGTACTGGGATCTCTCCACTTTTGAAAAATTGATGCCTGTGTCTGTGTATGTGTTTTTGAAGGAGAAAGTGAGGACTGCAAATGCTGGAGATCAGAGCTGAAAATGTGTTGCTGGAAAAGCGCAGCAGGTCAGGCAGCATCCAAGGAACAGGAGAATCGACATTTCGGGCATAAGCCCTTCTTCAGGAATGAGGAAGGTGTTTCCAGCAGGCTAAGATAAAAGTTAGGGAGGAGGGACTTGGGAGAGGGGTGTTGGAAATGTGATAGGTGGAAGGAGGTCAAGGTGAGGGTGATAGGGCGGAGTGGGGTGGGGGCGGAGAGGTCAGGAAGAAGATTGCGGGTTAGGAAGGCGGTGCTGAGTTCGAGGGATTTGACTGAGACAAGGTGGAGGAAGGGGAAATGAGGAAACTGGAGAAATCTGAATTCATCACTTGTGGTTGGAGGGTTCCTAGGCGGAAGATGAGGAAGAGCGACTCAAATCCCCTCCCACTCCACCAAGGACATGCAGGTCCATGGACTCCTCCATCACCAGACCATAGCAACACGACGGTTGGAAGAGTGCCTCATCTTCCACCTAGGAACCCTCCAACCACAAGTGATGAACTCAGATTTCTCCAGTTTCCTCATTTCCCCTCCCCCCACCTTGTCTCAGTCAAATCCCTCGAGCACAGCACCGCCTTCCTAACCTGCAATCTTCTTCCTGACCTCTCCGCCCCCACCCCCACTCCAGCCTATCACCCTCACCTTGACCTCCTTCCACCTATCGCATTTCCAACGCCCCTCCCCCAAGTCCCTCCTCCCTACCTTTTATCTTAGCCTGCTGGGCACACATTCCTCATTCCTAAAGAAGGGCTTATGCTCAAAGCGTCGATTCTCCTGTTCCTTGGATGCTGCCTGACCTGCTGCGCTTTTCCAGCAACACATTTTCAGCTATGTGTTTTTGAAGTTGTGCTTTGTTAACATCCTCAAGGTAAGTAAGTATTAAAATTACTTTCACTTAAGGAAGTATATTTGGCTTCTTAATTTTAACTAGCCCTACTGTATAACTGGAGTGTGCTATGACTGATTGCAAGAACAAATCTAAATATTTGATGCTTAAAAATGGATCAGCTGACCCCTCTTTACCAGGATGCTATAGGCCTCACCCAACTTGATATAGGATCACAGAATGGTTAGAGGGCAAAAGGAGACCATTGACTTGTGATGACTGCACCAGTTCTATTACCTGATGGTAATGCAACATTCCAATTGCTTTCCGAATTACTTGATGTATCAGCAAAACAGAGAAGCGTTCATTGCTTGAAGAGAGGGCGAGGAGTTCCATAGTGAATTGCAGATGGCGAGAGGATTCCTGTTTCAAATGATGGAGAAAAATGTGTGACATATTACATGAAGGTCTTCAGGCAGAGTTAGTAATGTTGCTGCCTCTGAGGGATGAGTTACTCCTCCCTACCGCTTTCTCCAGGAATAAATGGCCAGGGACGTTGTGTCCAAAACGCATCCTAACACAAGTTGAGGATCTTGTAATTCCTTCAAACACGAGAAGGTTAGGAAGAGAAAGATGCCTAGTCAACCATGAGATCCGAATAAGGTTGGAGACTGTAACATCACCATCCATAGCTCCGAAGTACAATATGCATGAAAAAGGTTCATGTTGTGTTGCCTCAGCAACTCACGACCAGATCAGGAATTTGGAAATGCACGTGAGGAGGAAGGAGAAAGAGAGGTGATATAAAGCAGGCAGCTTGTAAATCCTGAGCATGAGAAAATGGGAAGTAGAATGGGGTACAGTAGCTGTGTCAAAGGTACTTGATAAAAGTGTAACAACTCGATGAATTGGGATTTGAAATGTTTTGTACACAATATGAAGAGGATTTTAGCAGAAAAGGAGTATGAGTTGGTTTGTTTACATTTTGAATGTTGTTTTGCTTTTCACCTCATTCACTCAGAAAATTGCCACGGTGAAAATCAGAAGATATTTATAATTAACCAGAATGCACCATTTATAACATTATGTTAACACTTTGTAAGCAGTGTGCTCCATATCTCATTCTGAAATTGTGTCACTAACTTTTATAACTTCAACATTTGATGTGCATGGCTTAATGGAGCAGAGAACTAAACATGCTGCCTTCTGATATATGTTTGTGCAAAGTCACATGACCATGATGGATAGGCAATTCTTACCCTATGGTAAAATGGTAAAAAACTAAAACAATTGGTCAATCCGACTGCAGCCTTTCTCCATCTTCACAGCTGTGTGGCTTCATTCATCCACCTGCTCAGCATTTATGGGTACTTAGAGTCATAGAGTCACAGAGTCATAGAGACGTACAGCATGGAAACAGATCCTTCGGTCCAACCCGTCCATGCCGACCCATCCATGCCGAATGCCTTAATGAAGTCCACGTAGATTACATCGACCAATTTAATCAAGTTTCACCCCTTGTTAAGAACCATTTGTGAAAACGTGCTGACCGTCCATCCCTGCCACTCCCAGAATTGTCACAAAAGTTAATAACTTAATCTATGCATACAAGGTTCCTGACTTAGCTGTTTGTTGGAATCAGAGTAACAGAAAGCACTGATCAGGTTCCTTGACTTAACAACAACTACTGTCTACAATAAACATGTAAATTCTAATCACAAGTGAACACCTCTGAACAATCACCATTTTGCTCTACTTGATAAAACTGTGAGTCCTCCTCCACCTTTAAAACCCCTAGGCCACATATAGCCAGACACAAGCATACAAAAAGAAATTTTTGTTTTTATAAATAGCAGGAAAATAAGACTAGGCAAACACAGTTCAATAGCTCCACTCCGCAGGGTTTATTGAAATATTCCTTTGGTTTGCCAATCTTTTCTGTTCCTTAATCTCCTTTCTCCAGGGTCCCTTATTACTCTTGCAGGAGGCACTGGGCAATTGGTACATGAAGCACAAAGTCTCTTTGCCAGTGTTAAAGGCAACAGCTTACAGCAACTGGTGGAAGAAAGTAATTGGCTTCTTCAGGCTTCAGATATTTTTAATGCAGAAAGGTGTACTACCTACCTTCCAGCAGCTTGAAGACTTCTCTCTATATTCCTTGCACCCATAAGTTATCCAGCTGTCCAAGAACCAATTAGGGAATTGTCACTGTGCTGATGAGCTTTGGCATTCTTGACTGGTCATAAGTAAACAACTCAATCATCTATATGTTGCCAGGCAAATCATGCTCTGAATACAGGCCGTGGTGCAGCTGCCTGTAATCTGCTTCCTCTTTTGTTTGATCAATGCAGAAGTGTAAAAACCACATATAGTGAGTTTTAATAGCTTGTTTTTAAGGTGCAGTGTGTCCTTCCATCAATCTTGGTTATAAAACCATTCAGTCCAAAATAAACCATGCAGGAAATAAAATGGTACTTCCTTAAAGGGCTCATGACCCACCCATATTGGATGATAGGGTGGCTTCATGTCACTGGGAAAGGTTTAATAGATGGGTAAGCTATCACCAAGTCACCATCTATTTACAGGTGCATAGTACTTGACATTAATTCAGCTTCCTTTAAGCCAGCTCTCAGAACGAATAAAACATCTGATACTCTTCTTGTTATATATAAACCCACATTAGATATCTGTCCACCACTCCAGAGCAGTGATCTATAAATCCAAATTAAATAACTGCACAAAGGCCAGTGTCCGTCAATAAATCACCCTTTATTTACATGTGGACAGTACATGGGCTCTGATCAGCCAGCTCAGAGCCAGTCCCTAAACAGTCTTTTTTTTTTCTTTTTTGTTTTTTCCCCCAGCACTCGTGTTGAGTGTGTGTTGGTGAGAGACACAAGGTGTACAAATCTTTATTCAATTTCCATCAACAGGAAGAAGGGAAACACCCAAGAGGCCAGTGACAAGCAGGGCCCTTCACATCAAAGGGCAATGCTGGGTGATCAAACAGTGAAGGGGAGGGCAGGGATTAAATCAAAATAGAGTTGGAGGGGGAAATAATGCACTCCCTGCGGCACCCACCTCTACCTGAACATCTCAAGGGTGTTGATGGAAATCTTGTTGATTTCCGTCTGCCAGACTCCCTGATTGGACCAGGTTAACAGTCCCAATCAGGGAGCGCATATTCTATGAGGTCCACCTGGCTGACCTTGCTACAATCACCGCAGGCATGATGTAAAGCCGTCTGCCTCCCTCAGATGTAAGGATTAACAACAGTAGCAAAGTATGAATTGGCAGCATTAAAGAAATAATTACATCATGAGAAACAGGTTGGCCAAGGGACAGACAGCTGAGTAATGCTAAAACAGTGCATCTCAGAACAGAGGGAAGTATGTTCCATCAGCGTTAAAATTGAGAACACTGCCCTTTCTGATAGAAAGCACATACGTTTTCTGAAATTGAATTTTTGAGAAGTCAAGTCTAAAGTCATAAGATTTTCTTCTACATGGGTAATCATTTTAAGGCTTTGACAAGCGTGCTTGACTAGGGCCCAAGTGAAAAGACCAGCATATTAGAATAAAGTAAATACCAGCAACAATAAGCAATTATTAAACACAACAGGATCGCTAGTCATAATCTGTTCAGTTTTTAAAATTGAATAAATCAAAACTTAATGTGAAATATTGTGTTTATGGGAATTCATTTTCATTTTCATTTTTCATTTTACATTTTGCAATGCGATCAAATAATTTTTATCTCCAGGATTATATATTAGTTGCACTGTTTTTTTTGGATTTTGCCTTCTGTTAATCTAGGCTTGACTTTTACATGAGGCAGATAAAGGTTTAGCTGATATAATTTGAGAGGATGTTTCCCCTTAGTAGGAGGGACACAGTTTAAAAATAAGGGTTCTCCTACAGAAGAGAGAGAGAGAGTTGAGCGGAATTCTTCCTTCCCTGAGAATTGTGAAATTATCTCACCCTGAGATTCATGGAGTAAGCACCATTGAACACATCTGGGGCAAAAGTCATTAGATTCTTAACTAAAAATGGAGTAAAGGTTATAGGGATAGCCAGGAAAGTTGCATGAGGCCAAGATCGGATCAGCAATGATCTTATTGAATGGTGGAGCAGACTCAAAGGACTGATGGCTAACTCCCCTCCTAAATATAATGTCTACTGCATGTTCATATGTTCACGAGCTATAGAGTCATGGGGTAGTACAGCGTGGAAACAGACCTTTCAGTCCAAAGATACTGTGGGCTGCACGATGGGTCAGTGGTTAGCACCGCTGCCTTCATAGTGCCAGGGACCTGGGTTCCATTCTGCCCGAGGGCAACAGTCTGTGTGGAAAGTTGGCACGTTCTCCCTGTGTCTGTGTGGGTTTCTGCACACAGTGCAAAGTTGTGCGAGTTAGGTGGTTTGGCTATGCTAAATTACTCACAATGTTCAATGATCTACAGGTTTGCTGTGTTAACAATGGAAAATGAAGGATAATAGGGTAAGGGTCTGGGAGGGATGCTTTTTGAAGGGTTGGTGTGAACTTACTGGGCTGAATGGCCTGTTTCCACACTATCAGGGTTCCATGGAGTCCAACTCGTCCATGCTGACCAGATATCTTAAATTAATCCAGTCATTTTGGCCCATATCCCTCTAAACCCTTCCTATTCATATACCCATCCAGATGCCTTTTAAATGTTGTAATTGTACCAGCCTCCACCACTTTCCCTGGCCCTTCATTCCATAAATACACCACAATCTGTGTGAAAATATTGCCCTTTAGGTCCCTTTTAAATCTTTCCTCTCTCACCTTAAACCTGTGCCCTCTAGTTTTGGACCCCCCTACCCTGGGGAAGAAAAAACTTTGGATATTCAACTTGTCCACCCACCTCATGATTTTGTAAACCTCTATAAAGTCATCCCTCAGTCTCCAACGCTCCAGGGAAAACAACCCCAGCCTATTCAGCCTCTCCCTATAGCTAGAAAAGTCCAATCCCAGCAACATCCGTGGAAATCCTTTCTGTACCCTTTCAAGTTTCACAACATCTTTCCTAAAGCAGAGAGACCAGAATTGAATACAGTATTCCAAAGTGGCCTAACCAGTGTTCTATACAGCTGCAATATCACCTTGTAAATCCTTTCTGAACTCTTTCAAGTTTATCAATATCTTTCCTCTATCAGGGAGACCAGAATTAAACACAGTATTCTAAACGTACAACCACAACATGGCATCCCAATTCCTATTATTGATGCACTGAACAATGAAGGCAAGCATACCAAATGCCTTCTTCATCACCTTGTCTACCTGCGAGTCCACTTTCATGGAACTTTGAACTTGTACTCATGTGGTATAATAATGATCTGAACTTTGGGGTACAGACATAATTACGAGGTTGAGTTTAGAAACGTATGAGACAGATGTCAAGAGATCATAAATATGCTGGCGAACTGGGCAGACATGCGGCAGATGAATTTTAATCCAGGGAATTTTAAAATAATGAATTTCTAAGTGAAGATAGATTGAATCACAATGGGCTGAACTTGCTTTTGTATAGATCCATGAAAGACTGACATTTTAGTGGTGGCTTTCTTGGCTTTGGGTTTTGGAGAAGCATCTTGAAATAATTTAAGCTACTTTGAAACATAGGCACTGTTGCAATTTTGTCAAAACAGCAACATCATACAAATGCTTATGATAATATGATAGTGACCAATTAATTTCATTTCAGGCAGGGTGTCACAGTGGCTCAGTGGTTAGCACTGTTGCCTCATAATGCTAGGGACCCAGGTTTGATTCCAGCCTTGGGTGACTATCTACATGGGATTTCTACATCCTCTCCATGTCTGTGTGGTTTTCATCCACTCTAAAGAGGGGTAGGTTAGGTGGATTGGCTGTGGGAAATGAAGGGGGATGGGGATGGGGATGGGGATGAGTGGGGTGGGGTGACGGTGGTGGTGGGCTCTTCTTCACGGGGTTGGTGTGAACTTGATGGGCCAAGTAGCCTGTTTTCATGCTGTAGAGGTTCTATGAATGGTGATTAATGGCTATTGAGAGGGCACCTTCAGTCTCACTGGAAAGTTGGATGTCTCATCTGAGAGATTAGGATTCAAAATTAAACGTATTTAGTTCCATTGCAAGTTGCAACAAATTTTGGGGAATGCTGTTTGCTTTACAAAGTTCTTGTCCAACTTTTCTGTTTGCTCAGGCACCACTGAATTTCCTTCTGGCATCTCAATAAATGCAGAATAAGAAAGAAGTCTGAAAGATAATTGCAGAAATTCTGGTCCCACAGTTTTAACACAACTTGCATTCGGAAATTGAAATGAATTCCCTGATATGGTATTGGATAGAGATTCAATAGCAGTTGGTAAATGTAATTGGATAAATACTGGAATAGAGTTTTCTGATTGTTTTCTCAGAGTAAATCGTTTGGAATCTATAATTGAAGATCAAATTATCATGCTTTTGAAAATGACTAGGTTAATCGACAGCATGAATTTTTTTCCAAAGTGAATATTCACCAAATTTACTGGAGTTTTTTGAACTGTTTGGAGAGATGAACAGAACATAGTGGATATGCTGGGAAAACTCAGCAAATTAGACAATAGACAATAGATGCAGGAGTAGGCCATTCTGCCCTTCGAGCCTGCACCACCATTCAATATGATCATGGCTGATCACCTTAATCAGTATCCTGTTCCTGCCTTATCTCCATAACCCTTGATTCCACTATCATTGATCATGATTAGTGGAGAGAGAAACAGGCTTAATGCATCAAATTCAATATGACTTCTTAATTAAATGGCCCTGGAGGTGGTGAAGAGACAAGTTTTCTGGTTGCAGAGAAGAGTACCTGGGGGTTCGGTTGCTGGGGTGACGTGAACCAAGGACTAACGGAGGTAACAGTTCTTGCAGAAGGCAGAGAAGGGTGGGGAGGGGAAGGTGTTCTTGGCTTTGGGATCTATTTGGAGTTGGCACAAGTGTTTGAGGATGATGCATTGGATGCTGAGACTGGTGGGGTGGTAGGTGAAGATAAGGGGGACTTTGTCTTTATTGCATGGGAGGGTTAGAGGAGTGGAAAGGGAAATGGAAGTGGTGCAGTGGAAGGCTGTTTAGATGATGAGTGGAGGAAAAACATGTTGTTTAAAATAGGTGGACATCTGGGATACTCACGAGTGGAATGTCTCCTCATCTGAGCAGATGCTTCGGAGGTGGAGGAATTGGGAGAATCGGATGGAGTTCTTGCAGGACACTGGATGGGAGGAGGGCTAGTGCAGGTAGTTCTGAGAGTCTGTAGGAGTCTGTAGCAGATGTTCACCTGGAGACTGTCACCAGAGATGGAAATGGTGAAGTCAAGAAAGGAGAGGGAGGTTTGGACCAAGTGAATTTGAGGGTGGGGAGGAAATTGTGGGCGAAGTCAATAAACTGTTCCAGTTCAGCCTGGGTGCAAAACCTGCTTTTACACCATCCCGCTCACTTCCAAGGCCCCAAACAGTCCTTCCAGGTGAGACAGAGGTTCACCTGCCTGTCTTCCAACCTAGTTTACTGCATTCAGTGTTCCTGATGTGGTGTTCTGTACATTGAGGAGACCGCAGATAAACTTAGGGAACGGGTCACTGAGCATCGCAGCTGGGCCCACAGGGGCTGACCAGACCTCTCAGTCGCTGCCCATTTCAATTCCCCTAACCACATCCTTTCTGACATGACCATCCTTGGTTTCCTCTGTTGCCAAAACAAACCATAGCACCTATTGGAGGAACAACACCTTATCTTCCGCCTACAGCCCAGAGGACTCAACATTGAGTTCTCCAATTTCAAATCACTTCCCTTCCCATCCCCTGTCCCTCCCTTCCACTCCTCCATGCCACCAATTCATTCCCCTCATTCACCAATCAGATCATACCCTCCACCTGTCTTCAACTGTTCCCAAATCACCGCCCTGCCCCGCCATCCCACTTTATCTGCAGCTCCCCCTAAGCCCACTCCCAGTCCTGAAGAAGGGTTACACACAAAACATTGACTTCTGCAACTCGTGACGCTCTCTCCAGCTGTGTTCTTCCAGCCTCCTGCCTGTCTATCCTGGAGGTGGTGAAAGCAGACTTATTAGCAATATTTAAAGTATATCTTGACAGACCCATGAATAGGGGGTGAACAGAAGGATAAAAACCACACAAGAGCAATAAGTAAAAAAAAGTGGGCCAACAGGCCTAGCCCTGTGCTGTTATGAATTGTATAATTATATAATTGTTCTGCAGTATCAACAAAATATTTTAGTGGACATTCAGTTTGGTTTTGCTCTTCGCAACTGCTACCAAATCTATAGAGATTTTGCAGCATTTTCTATTTTTATTTCAGACTTCCAGCATTTGTGGTGGAATTTCATTTTTGTTATTATTATTACATGAAAGCAAATAGATGTTAGGTTTAATTAGATTTGAGTATAGGAGTGTTGTAGGCTTGATTCAATTGTACAGGATCTGAGTTAGATCAAACTGTGTGCAGTTTGGGCCTCTTAACATCATAAAAGATATTACGACCATAGAGGGAGTGCAATGAAGGTTCACCAGCCTTGTTCCTCAGATTATAGTGTTGATTTTAAATTTTGAGGAATGAGAGGTGATTTCAAAATACTTGAAGTGATAATTTGGGCTCATTCTGGGATAGGTGGGACCTCTACAAACAGGTTGTCTACACCTGAAACCAGAGGGGTACAAATATCCTGGGGCGGATATTTGCTAATGCTCTTCAGAAGGGTTTAAACTAACTCAGCAGGGAGATGGGAACCTGAATTGTAGTTCTAGTTTCCAGGTGGTTGAGAGTAGTGAGGTCAAAAATGAGGTTTCAAGATCCCAAGAGTTCACCGGCAAGCAGGAAGGTGGTTTGAAGTGTGTCTACTTCAATGCCAGGAGTATCCGGAATAAGGTGGGTGAATTTGCAGCATGGGTTGGTACCAGTGACTTCGCTGTTGTGGCCATTTCAGAGACATGGATAGAGCAGGCACAGGAATAGTTGTTACAAGTTCTGGGATTTCTATGTTTCAGTAAGAACAAAAAAGATGATAAAAGAGGGGGAAATGTGGCATTGTTAGTCAACGACAGTATTACGGTGGCAGAAAAGATATTTGAGGACTTGTCTACTGGAGTCGTATGGGCTGAGGTTAGAATCAGCGAAGAAGAGGTCACCCTGTTGGAAGTTTTCTGCAGGCCTCCAAGTAGTTCCATAGATGTAGAGGAAAGTACAGTAAGAGTAACAGGCTAGTTGTTATGGGGTCTTTAACTTTCCAAATATTGACTGGAAATATTATAGTTCGAGTACTTTGGTTGGATCAGTTTTTTGTCCAATGTGTGCAGGATGGTTTCCTGATACAGTATGTAGACGGGCCAACAAGGGGCGAGGCCACATTGAACTTCATACTGGGTAATGAACCTGGCCAGGTATTAGATTTGCAGGTAGGTGAGCACTTTGGTGACAGTGACCACAATTCGGTTATGTTTACTTTAGCAATGGAAGGGGATAGGTATATACCGCAGGGCAAGAATTATTGCTGGGGAAAGGCAACTACAAAATGATTAGGCAAGATTTAGGATGCATAGGATGAGTAGGAAATGGGAGGGATGAGCACAATTGAAATATGGAGCTTATTTAAGGAACAGCTACTGCATGTCCTTGATAAGTATGTACCTGTCAGGCAGGGAGGAAGTGGTCGAGTGAAGGAACCGTGGTTTACTAAAGAAGTTGATTCTATTGTCGAGATGATGAAGACCATTTATGTTAGGATGAGACGTGAAAGCTCAGTCAGGGCACTTGAGAGTTACATGTTAGACAGGAAAGACTGAAAGAGAGAGCTAAGAAGAGCCAGGAGGAAACATGAGAGGTCATTGGCAGCTAGGATCAAGGAAACCCTAAAGCTTTCTATAGGTATATCAGGAATAAAAGAAAAACTAAAGAAAGATTAGGGCCAATCACGGATAGTAGTGGGAAGTAGTCGAGTCCGAGGAGATAGGGGAAGCACTAAATGAATATTTTGCATCAGTATTCAAATAAAAAAAAGACAATGTTGTTGAGGAGAATACTGAGACACAGGCTACTAGGCAAGACTGGATGGAGGTTCACAAGGACGAGGTGTTAGCAGTTCTTGAAAGTGAAAACAGATAAGTTCCCTGGGTCAGATGGGAATAATCATTGGATTCTCTGGGTAGCCAGGAAGGTGGCCAGCAGAGCCTTTGGCTTTGATCTTTATGTCACCATTATTGACAGGAATAGTGCCAGAAGACTGAAGGATGGCAGATGTTGTCCTCTTGTTCAAAAAGAGGAGTAGAGACAACTCTGATAATCATAAACTAGTAAGCCTTATTTCGATTATGGGTAAAGTGTGGGAAAAGGTCATAAGAGATAGGATTTTTAATCATCTAGAGAGGAATAATTTGATTAGGGATAGTCAACACAGTTTTGTGAAGGAGAGGTCATGCCTCACAAACCTTATTAAGTCCTTTGAGATGGTGACCAAACAGGTAGATGAGGGTAAAAGGGTTCATGGGGCAAAAATGGATTTCAGTAAGGTGTTTGATAAGGTTCCCCATGATAGGCTACTGCACAAAATATGGAGGCATGGGATTGAGGGTGATTTAGTGGTTTGGATCAGAAATTGGCTAGCTGAAAGAAGACAGAGGATGCTGGTTGATGGGAAATATTCATCCTGGAGTTCAGTTACTAGTGGTGTACCGCAAGGATCTGATTTGGGTCCACTGCTGTTTGTCATTTTTATAAATGACCTGGATGCATGCATAGAAGAATGGGTTAGTAAATTTATGGATGACACTAAGGTTGGTAGAGTTGTGGATAGTGCAAAGAAATCTTGCAGGTTACAGGTGGACATAGATAAGCTGCAGAGCTGGGCTGAGAGGTGGCAAATAGAGTTTAATGCAGAAAAGTGTGAGGTGATTCAATTTAGAAGGAGCAACAGGAATAGAGTACTGGGCAGTGGTAAGATTCTTGGTCATGCAGATGAGCACAGAGATCTTGGTGGCCATGTACAGAGATCCCTGAAAGTTGCCA
Source organism: Chiloscyllium punctatum (assembly GCF_047496795.1). Classification (NCBI taxonomy): domain Eukaryota; kingdom Metazoa; phylum Chordata; class Chondrichthyes; order Orectolobiformes; family Hemiscylliidae; genus Chiloscyllium; species Chiloscyllium punctatum. The sequence continues at coordinate 11,247,897 of NC_092764.1, read as the reverse complement.
CCAGGTTGATTGGGTTGTTAAGAAGGCGTACGGTGTGTTAGCTTGGTCATGCTGCAGCTGTACAAAACTCTGACGTGGCTGCACTTGGAGTATTGTATACAGTTCTGGTCATCACATTATAGGAAGGGTGTGGAAGCATTGGAAAGGGTGCAGAGGAGATTTACTAGGATGTTACCTAGTATGGAGAGAAGATCTTGCGAGGAGAGGTTGAGGGATTTGAGACTGTTTTTGTTCGAGAGAAGAACGTTGAGAGATGTCTTAATTGAGACTTACAAGATAACCAGAGGGTTAGATAGGGTGGACAGTGAGAACCTTTTTCCTCAGATAGTGACGGCGAGCACGAGGGGACATGCTTTTAAATTGATGGGTGATAGATATAAGACAGATGTCAGAGATAGTTTCTTTACTCAAAGGGGTGTGGAATGCCCTGTCTGCAACTGTTGTAGATTCGCCAACATTCAGGGCATTTAAATGGTCATTGGATAGGCATATGGATAAAAATAGAATAGTGTAGGATAAGTAGGCTTCAGATTGGTTCCACAGATTGGTGCAACATTGAGTCCCGAAGGGCCTGTACTATGCTCTAAGTTTGTGAGAAGATTTGTAGCTCTGGTGCTCGTTGTTGTGGTTCTGTTCGCCGAGCTGGGAATTTCTGGTGCAGACGTTCCATCCCCTGTCTAGGTGACATCCTCAGTGCTTTGGAGCCTCCTGTGAAGCACTTCTGTGATGCTTGCTTCGGCATTTGTAGTGGTTTGTCTCTGCCACTTCCGGTTGTCAGTTCCAGCTGTCCGCTGCAGACAACAAGACAGGGAACCTATCAACAAAGACTGCATACTCAAACTACTAGACCTGTGCCTCACAACACACGTCACATTCAACAACCAAATATATGAACAAATCAACGGCACACGCATCTCTGGACTCATAGCAGAAGCGGTAATGCAAAGATTAGAACAAACAGTCTTACCGCAAATTCAACCCAAACTCTGGGTTAGATATGTAGATGACACCTTTGTAATCATTAAAAACACAGAAATAGAAAACACACACCGGATCATAAGACCATAAGACCATAAGACATAGGAGTGGAAGTAAGGCCATTCTGCCCATCGAGTCTACTCCGCCATTCAATCATGGCTGATGGGCATTTCAACTACACTTACCCGCATTCTCCCTGTAGCCCTTAATTCCTTGTGACATCAAGAATTTATCAATCTCTTCCTTGAAGATATTGAGCGTCCCGGCCTCCACTGCACTTCGCGGCAATGAATTCCACAGGCCCACCACTTTCTGGCTGAAGAAATGTCTCCGCATTTCTGTTCTGAACTTACCCCCTCTAATTCTAAGGTTGTGTCCACGGGTCCTAGTCTCCTCGCCTAACGGAAACAATTTCCTAGCGTCCATCCTTTCGAAGCCATGTTGTAAGTACACCCCTTTGTACACCCCTTTGTAAAGAAACCATCTCTGACATCTGTCTTATATCTATCACCCTTAATCTTCTAAACTCCAATGAATACAATCCCTGGATCCTCTGCCGTTCCTCATATGTTACCATTCAAGGGATCATCCTTGTGAATCTCTGCTGGACACGCTCCAGTGCCAGTATGTACTTCCTGAGGTGTGGGGACCAAAACTGGACACAGTACTCCAAATGGGGCCTAACCAGAGCTTTATAAAGTCTCAGTACCACAACGGTGCTTTTATATTCCAACCCTCTTGAGATAATTGACAACATTTCATTCGCTTTCTTAATCACAGACTCAACCTGCATGTTTACCTTTAGAGAATCCTCAACTAGCACTCCCAGATCCCTTCGTACTTTGGCTTTATGAATTTTCTCACCGTTTAGAAAGTAGTCCATGCTTGTATTCTTTTTTCCAAAGTGAAAGACCTCGCCTTTGCTCACATTGAATTCCATCAGCCATTTCCTGGACCACTCGCCCAAACTGTCTAGATCCTTCTGTAGCTCCCCACTTCCTCAGTACTACCTGCCTGTCCACCTAACTTCGTATCATCGGCAAACTTCACTAGAATGCCCCCAGTCCCTTCATCCAGATCATTAATATATAACCGTGAACAGCTGCAGCCCCAACACTGAACCCTGCAAGACACCGCTTGTCACCAGCTGCCATTCCAAAAAAGAACCTTTTATCCCAACTCTCTGCCTTCTGTCAGACAGACAATCCTCAATCCATCCCAGTAGCTCACCTCGAACACCATGGGCCCTCACCTTGCTCAGCAGCCTCCCGTGTGGCACCTTATCAAAGGCCTTTTAAAAGTCTAGATAGACCACATCCACTGGGTTTCCCTGGTCTAACGTACTTGTCACCTCTTCAAAGAGTTAAACACCACACTCACAGGAATCTGATTCACTAGAGAGGAAGAAAAGGACAACCAACTCCCATTCCTAGAAGTGATGGTACAAGAGAACACCTAACGGAGAATTCACCACAAAGGTTTACAGGAAAACCACTCACACAGACCAAGTCCTGAACTATGAAAGCAACCACCCCAACACATACAAAAGAAATTGCATCAAGATACTGTTCAAAAGGGCCACAACACACTGCAGCACACCAGAACAGCAAAAAGAGGAAGAAGAACACCTCTACAATATATTCGCCAAAAACAGATATCCACGCACTTTCATCAACAGATGCCTAAGGGAAAGACAATGGAATGAGGACATGTCACAACCCAAAGGAGTAGCTACACTACCATACATCAAGGGCATTTCCGAACTGACAGCCAGACTACTACAACCACCAGGACTCATAACAGCACACAAACCAACAGTCACTCTCAGGCAACAACTCACCAGGACAAAGGACCCGATACCCAGCATGAGCAAAACCAACGTAGTGTACAAAATCCCATGCAAGGGCTGCACAAAACACTACATAGGACAAACAGGAAGACAGCTAACAATCCGCATCCATGAACACCAACTAGCCATGAAACGACACGACCAGCTATCCTTAGTAGCCACACACGCAGATGACAAGCAACATAAGTTCAACTGGGACAGCACTACTATTATAGGACAAGCTAAACAGAGAACAGACAGGGAATTCCTGGAGGCATGGCACTCATCCACAGATTCTATGAACAAACACATCGACCTGAACCCAATATACTGACCACTGCAGCGGACAGCTGGAGCTGACAACCGGAAGCGGCAGAGACAAACTACTAGAAATGCCGGAGGAAACATCACAGAAGCGCTTCACAGGAGGCTCCCAAGCACTGAGGATGTCACCTAGACAGGGGACAAAATGTCTGCAACACAAATTCCCAGTTCTATGCTCTATGACAGATGTGGGTAAATTCCTTCTGGAAAGCCTAGAACCAGAGGGCACTGATTAAGGGAGATGTCAGCTAGGATCGAGATAAAGGTAGTTTTACTCAGAGGGTGGTGAATGTTTGGAATTCTCTATCCTATGATCAATCGTCATGTGATGAAATTTTCAGGAACACATTCAATTGGAATCAATATGACTCCTTCAAACCTCTACTTCAACCACAGGTAAGTTTCTTGTATGGGAATTTTGCCAAGATATGTAATTTCTACGTATGTGAATGATTACCAATTCCATTAAGACACAGTCAGTGATGATAATGTATCTCATGTTAGATGGGTCAGTCTGTATGCACACATTTCCCCATTATTTAAACGCCAGAGGAGTTTTCGTGAGTTATTGGGAAGAAATATCATCAAAGGCTTCAAATGACATAAAGCATAAAGAATGAAACTTGAACAGTTTTGTATTCATCAGTTGAATCCAAGGTCGGATTACTGTCTGTAATTTACTGACAGCCAATATGATATTCTGTGAGACATAGAGGACAGTGAATGTTTTAAAATGCATTCTGAATAACTACTGGTGACAGGAACAGGATAAGTGTCTCTTTTGGAGTGCTGTCCAACATAAGTTGCCTGATGTATTTGCTGCTCAGTGCATTCTGACCATGCCAGGTGATTTAACATATGTCCATGGACTGTGCTGCGCTCAGTAAGGTCTGTGGCAGTTAAAGGACAATATCAGTCAGGAGAGCTCTCTTCATTTCAATCTGAGCTAATTTTAAAACTGCTAAGATTGTTGCTTTCAATGTAATGTTTCCTGATGAAAGGGTATCACCATATATTTCTAGGTGGGCGTGGGGGCTGAATGGCATTTCCAATGCTATTTATGGAATGTCAGTTTAGTGATTTTTAACGCCTTGAAGCCTTCCATTTGAATGAAAGTTATATATTCCTTCTGGTCTAGCCTGCACCCATTGCTGCTAATTTCTTCAAGCACCTGCCCTATTTTGCTCAGTTCTACTCCGTCCCTCCAATGTTATTTTGCCAAATGCTGTTCCTCCTTCCATCGACACCTGCAGCCAGACTGCAGGGCTGCCCCAATGATGCCTTAACCCTGGCATTACCGATGATCTTTGACTTTCAAGCAGTAAGATTCAGATAGACTTTCAGTCCTTTTCAATAAATCATAGACAGGATTAAAATGTTTGCTGTTGGTTTGCATCCATAAGCACCAAATGGCAACTTAATGCTCAGCAAACTTGGTCCACATTTGCTTGTTATTTAAATTAACAGTTTGGATGAGGATATTGGAAGCATGGTTAATAAGTTTGCGGATGACACCAACATGGGTGACATAATATACAGTGAGGAAGGTATCTTAGATTACAAAGAGATCTCGATCAATTGGGCAAGTGGGATGAGGAATGATAGATGGAGTTGAATTTAAATAAATGCAAGGTCAAACAGACAAGAGCAAGACTTATCTAGTTCACAACAGGGCCCTGAGTAGTTTTGATGACCTAGGAGTTCTGGTACACAGTTGATTGAAAGTTGCATCACAGGTCAACGGAGTGGAAAAGAAAGCGTTTGCTACACTTGCTTTCATTGCTTAGACCATTGAGTTTAGGAGTTGGGACGTCATGTTATGGCTGTACAGGATTGCTGAGACCACTTTTTACGTACTGTGTACTGTTCTGATCACCCTGCTAAAGGAAGGGTGTTTTTAAATTGGAGAGGGTGAAGAAAGGATGTTACTGGGGCTGAAGGGTTTCACTTCGAAGGAGAAGCTGGATAAGCTGGGACAGTTTTTCACTGGAGCGTAGGAGGTTGAGGGGTGACCTTATAGAGGTATATAAAATCATCAAGGTGTATACAAAGATCTTTTCACTAGTGTTGGTGAGTTCAAAACTAGAGGGCATAATTTTAAGATGAGAAGAGAAAGACTTAAAAGGGACTGAGGGGCAACTTTTTCACACAGAAGGTAGTTTGTATGTGGAATTAACTGCCAGAGGAAGTGACGGATGCACACACAGTTACACCATTTAAAAGACATTTGGACAGATATGTGAATAGAAAGGTACAGAAGTATATGGGCCAAATACAGACAAATAAGATTAGTTTAGTTTGGGAAACTTTGTCGGCATGAACGAGTTAGATCAAAGGGTCTGTTTCCGTGCTGTATAACTCTATCACATTCTGAACGATTCACACTCAGTGCAACATTGTTGAGTGACGGAAAGCAAGTTTGAATCTATACAGTCAGAAACAAAGTCTTTCACTTAGCAACAGCATTCCTCACTCTGTCAGAAGATTAAGGATTTGAGACCAATACAAACACATTGTGAATATTGAGAATAAAAGTGATACTTTGCACTTGATTTTCACATCGAGTTGGAGAAACCGGGGTTCTGGTAACATCCCCTGTGCAACGAAGCAATATCACCCTATGATATTATTTGCAACATAAATACCCTAAATGAGCCAGAGGAGAACTTGCACCCAATTAGTGACAGCAAACATTAAAGCTGGAGGTGCCTACAGAGGATGAGAGGCAAAAGTAGCCATGATGGAGTCTGTTGCAATGTTGACACTATTAGGCATGATGGATTCTGTTGCTACATTTGCTGACAGAGATGGCAGCACCTTTGAGGGGGCTAACTTCACTTCTGAGTACAAACTAGTCAACCAGTCGAAAAAGGTGAATGTTTCATTAAGCGCATGATCTCTCAGTACATGAAATGTTTAACTGAAGAAAATTTTAACTTCTGCTTTGAATCTGCCAACTGCATGCACACTGACATGTCACAGACTGTTCAGGTTTGGAGATTTTAGCTTTGAACATTCCCTTGCGACACTCACTGACCAGTTAACAAGCTCCTCAAGTAACTTAATGGGCTGTTAATTGGAGTCAAGTGGGTTCCAATCATATAGAAGTCAGTACTTCAGTAGAAGAGCTGAACAACAGCAATAATTTGTGTCTATAGTGCAGTAAGACTTGTCAAACCACTTCACAAGAATATTATCCAATAAATGTGACACTGAGCGAGAGGCCATTAAGAATTACTTTCTCTAGGATGTTCAGTTTTATGTTCTATTTGACCCATCTCTGAAATTAAAATTTCCGAGCAATACTGTATCTGATTCCACCATTTCTGATTATGATTAATTATTTTTATCTTCTTTAAATTTACAGTCACGGTGGTTCACCTCCAGCTTGGCTGTTATTTGAGGATTCCTGCACGTTGAGATCTGAACATACATTCACACATTTGAAGGAGGTACAGAGCTGAAAACGTGTTGCTGGAAAAGCGCAGCAGGTCAGGCAGCATCCAAGGAGCAGGAGAATCGACGTTTTGGCCATGAGCCCTTGCCCGAAACGTCGATTCTCCTGCTCCTTGGATGCTGCGCTTTTCCAGCAACACATTTTCAGCTCTGATCTCCAGCATCTGCAGTCCTCACTTTCTCCAAGGAGGTACAGGGGGCAGGCTACGTGACACATCAAGCCTGACCTGTCTTACCATGAGATCATGGATTATTTGATTGCTTCACTTTCCCACCTTTTATGGTTGTAATTAATTTTCCCAAGATAAAATTCCACATTACACCAGGATTACTCACTTTTTGTTTATGTTGCCCAATGCTGATCTGCTTTAAGTTGCTGAGTTTATGATTCCCCCAAAATTTGCTTCCAAATAAACCTGTTGGATTATAACCTGGTGTTGTGTGATTTTTAATTTTGTACACCCAGTCCAACACTGGCACCACCAAATCATTGTTCCTTATCTCATCATTGTTTTCTGCCATTCTGATGTTTAGGAATTAGACTAGCTAATAGCAATAAGATTATCTGATTACAGATTATAGATTACCTGAAAGCATACTTCAGTCACTGCAGCATTCCAGATGTTGTCATGGAACTGAATGACCATCAGTTCCAGAACTTCGCCACAATCCAGAAGTCCAATGATAAAAATTGATTCTCAACAGCAATTATCATAGCAATAGCAGTCACAGTAGAAAACAAACCCTCTATAAAGGAAAACATCACTCCAGGGATGGCCAAAGTGTAGAAAAACTGTCAATGACAACATGTAAGAATAGAAGATTCATGCATGTCAAAAATGGTGAAATTGTTACAGACCAAAATTAATAAATGTTTTTTCTTCATGAATGATAATTTTCATCTTTATCGTGCAAACTATACCTTCAAATGATACTGCATACAAGAGGATGTTTCATAAAATTTACTTTTTATTCATTCATGGAACATGAGTGTTAGCATTTATTTCTCATCCTTATTTTCCCAGAGAGCAGTTACAGGTCAAACACACATTGCTGTGGCTCTGGAGTTACATATGGGCAGATTGGATAAGTACGTCAGGTTTCCTTCTCTGGAGGGCTTTAGTGAACCAGATGGATTTTTACAATGATCGAATGTGTTCACATGACCGTCAGTGCACTAGCTTTAGCTTCCAGATTTTGAATGAAATTAGACCATTGCTTCCCCTTATTCATCTGTACAATGCAAAACTGTGGCTTGTCATAATTATGTAGCTTCTGTTGTAACTGGCTTTCAATTTAGGAGTAATAAGCACCAAATACAATACAGAAAACTTCAAATATCAATCTTAATCCTAACTACTTGCTATGTTCAAAGGATTTCCTCATGTTATTGGTTATTTTGCTCTGGTCAGACTACGTTTGGAGTATTGTGCCCAGTTTTGGACTCCATATCTCAGGAAGGATGTACTGGCCCTGGACTGCGTTCAGAGGAGGTTCATGAGAATGGTCCCAGGAATGAAAAGCTTAACATATGAGGAACATATAAGGACTTTGAATTTATACTTGATGGAATTTAGGGGGGATCTAATTGAAACATACAGAATACTGAATGGCCTTGATAGAGTGAACGTTGAGAAGATGTTTCCAATGGTAGGAGAAGCTAGGACGGAGGGCACAGCCTTAGAGTAAAAGGAAGACCTTTTAGAATGGAGACAAGGAGAAACTTCTTCAGCCAGAGAGTGGGGAATCTGTGGAATTCATTATCACAAGAAGGCTGTGGAAGCCAGGTCACTGAGTGTGTTTAAGACTGAGATAGATATGTTCTCAGGTATCAAGGGGATCAAGGGTTACAGGGCGAAAGCAGAAAAATGGGGGTGAGAAACATATCAGCCATGATTGAATGGTGGAGCAGACTCGATGGGATGAATGGCCTAATTTCTGCTCCTATGTCTTATAGTCTTATGGTCATTCTCCTGGTTCTTGATACTTTCACAAAAGGAAACAAATTTTTATCTTTACCTGTTTAGATCCTTCTTGATTTCAAAACCTCCTCTCAACCTTCTCTTCTCTAATGAGATTAACCTAACATCTCCAAACTATCCACATAATTTAAACCTCTCATCCACGGAACTATTATCATAAATCCTTCCCGTGTTCTCTCTCTCATTGTCAAGGCTTCATATCTTAGCCAAAGTACGGTGCCCAGGTTTGATCAAAATTTTGCAGCTGAGGCAAAGTTGTGATTTTGTAAACAAGGATGCGATTTGCAAATTTGGGACATTTCTAATCGAGGAGTCAGTGAGCACAGGAACAATGAACAAACGTGACTTGATATGAGTTAGGATACAACTGACTGAGCTTTAGAAGATGTCAGGCTTATGGACCGTGAAAGATGGAGGGCCAAACTGCAGGATACTGGAAAAATCGTGTCTCCTAATACACAATGAATAGATGTGAGATCCAGCAGCTAAGCTGAGATACATGTATCATGGGGTCAAATGATTTCTGATCAGGATCCTATGTCAGGATCCTATCTCAGGATCAAACAGGGTTGATGTTATGGTTTGATCCAGCCTTGTCAGTGACAATCAAAAGTGATGAATTGGATAGCGGCCCAAAGATATTATAATGCTCCCGAAAGCTATTACAATTTAGATTAGGTAAACTTAAAGATTTTCCTTTCACTTACAGTTCGAGAAATGTTTTTTTTCACTATGCTTGGGGTGTCAAGCTGACAGTAAATGAGAAAAGATCCCTCAGTGTGGACAGTCACAAGAACGTAAGAAATAGGAGTAGGCTATCTGGCCCATTGAGCATGCTCCACCATTCAATAAGATCAGGGCTGATCTTTTTGTGCACTCAACTCCACTTAACTGCCTGCTGACCTTAACCCTTAATTCCTTTATCTATCTTAATCTATCTGTCTTTGCCTTAAAAGCATTCACCGAGTTAGCCTTAACTTGTTTCACTGGGCAGGGAATTCCACAGTTTCACAATTCTTGAGGTGAATAAGCTCTTCCTCAACTCAGTCCAAAATCTGCTGCCTCTTATTTTGAGACTATATGCCCTAGTTCTAGTTTCACCCACCAGTGAAAACAACATTTCTGGTTCTATCTTATCTATTCCCTTCATAACTTAAATATTTCTGTAAGATCCCCCCTCATTCTTCTGAATTCCAATGAGTATAGTCTCAGTCTCTTCAATCTCTCCTCATAAATCAACCTTCATTGGATGGGTGAGAGGACATTCCTGGTGAAGGGCTTTTGCTTGAAACATCGAATCTCCTGCTCCTCGGATGCTGCCTGACCTGCTGTGCTTTTCCAGCAAATACACTCTCGACTCCAATCTCCAGCATCTACAGCCCTCACTTTCGCCTGGCCCATTCAATTTACACAGTGATCACAAATAGCTTGTCAGAAGGTCTGTTTCTTTGTCTGGAGTAGAACTTGAACACACCATATTCACATCTGTTTGCAAGAGTGCAGCCTGTTTAGTCATGACAGACAGGGGGGTGGGCTGTTCCAAGGGTCATGTTCTTGAACATGAGGAGGACTGGAGAATTGCTAATGTTGTCCCCTTGTTTAAGAAGGGTAGCAGGGATAAATCAGGTAATTACAGACCTGTGAGACTAATGTCAGTGGTAGGGAAGTACTGGAGAAGACACTAAGTGATTGGATATGTACCCATTTGGAAGAAAATGGGTTTATCAGTCAGTGATAGGCAGTGTGGTTTTAGGCAGGGATGGTCATGTCTTACAAACCTAAGAGAATTCTTTGAAGAGGTGACAAAGTTGATTGATGTGGAAAGGGATGTAGATGTCATTTACATGGACTTTAGTAAAGCATTTGATAAAGTTCCCCATGGTCGGCTGATGAAGAAGTTGAAGTTGCATGGGTTCCAGGGTGTTCTAGCTTGATGGATAGAGAACTGGTTGGGCAACAGGAAGCAGAGAGTAGTAGTGGAAGGGAGTTTCTCAAAATAGAGACATTTGACGGTAGTGTTCCACAGGGATTCATGCTGGGACCACTGTTGTTTGTGATATACATAAATGATTTGGAGGAAGGTGTAAGTTGCCTCATTAGCAAGTTTGCAGATGACAAGAAGACTGGTAGAGTAGCAAATAGTGAAGGGAATTGTCAGAGAATACAGCAGAATATAGATAGATTGGAGAGTTGGGCAGAGGAAAGGCAGATGGTGTTCAATCCAGACTTTTATGAGGTGATGCATTTTGGAAGATCCAATTCAAGAGTGAACTGTACGGTAAATGAAAAAAGTCCTGGGGAAAATCGATGTACAGAGAGATCTGGGCGTTCTGGTCCATTATTCCCTGAAGGTGGCAATGCAGGTCAGTAGAGTGGTCAAGAAGGCATATGGCATGCTTTCCTTCAACTGATAGGATATTGAGTACAAGAGTTGGCAGTCATGTTACAATTGTATAAGGCTTTGGTTCGTCCACATTTGGAATACTGTGTACAGTTCTGGTCGCCACATTACTAAAAGGATGTGGATGCTTTGGAGAGGGTGCAAAGGAGGTTCACCAGGATGCTGCCTGGTATGGAGAATGCTTCCTATGAGAAGAGGTTGATTAGCTTAGGATTATTTTAATTGGAAAGAAGGAGGTTCGGGGGGGACCTGATTGAAGCCTTCAAAATCATGAGAGGTGTAGACAGGGTGGATAGCAAGGAACTTTTTCCCAGAGTAGAAGGTGTAATTAATAGAGGTCACGAGTTCAAAGTGAGAGGGGAGAAGTTTATGGGAGACATTCATGGAAAGTTCTTTATGCAGAGGATGGTGGGTGCCTGGAACGCATTGCCAGCAGATGAGGTAGGCACGTTAGTGTCATTTAAGATGTGTCTGGACAGGTACATAAATGGGCAGGGAGCAGAGGGATACAGATCCTTAAAAAAATAGGTGACAGGTTTAGGTAGAGGATCTGGATTGGCGCAGGCTTGGAGGGCCGAAGGGCCTGTTTCTGCGCTGAATGTTCTTTGTTCTTTGTTCTGTTTCATTGTCAAAATGAAAACTTATTTATCTTTCTGATGATATTATTCTGGGTTTTCAAGGCTAAGTATGTTTATTTTGGACCTTTTTTTTTCAGATATGCTGCAACTTGATGAATAAGAAAGCTTTATTGTTCAACAAGGGAAATATAATTTAATGTTACTGAAGAGTTTGTGGAGTGAAAAGGCATGTTTAAAGGCAAACTTGATTCATCTGGATTACAAAAATGCTAGATTTCATATGTGCCTTGATTATAGACTTTTGGGTACATCTCATTTGTCTCCCTCTCTTGAATGGTATGAACTACATATTTCGGTAGAAGAAATTGAAGAAATCCCTCGAGGGTCCAGAAAGTTCCCATTTTAGGTCCAGAACATGAAAGACTGTGTGTGAGACAGGAGAAGCTCATAACTTTGCCACTTTTTGCTCAGTTAGTTTCTCAAGATCAGAGGTTGTAAACTATGACTGTTGAACCATTGAGTCCAGAAGGAAGCCATTTGGCCCATTACATCTCTTGCAGACAACTGGCTAATTCGTTCTGTTCCTCAGTTCTTTCCTTGGTGCCATGCATATTTTCATTATTCTGTGTTTATCTAATTCCTCTTTATTATTATTGAATTTGTTAAGTCAGACTCTGAGCTGCAGATCACAACTGAACAAATGAAACAAATTCTTGTAATGTCTCCATCATTTTGTAAAATTCCAATTATCTTGAAACTATATGTACTGTTACTCATCTTCTTGCTGGTGGTAAGACTTTCTCCCTGTCTTCATTGTTTTTAATTCTCTATGAAATCACTCAATCAATCTCTTCACTCCACCAATGACAATCTAAACTGTATAATTGGAATTTTCCTGTGGGGAAAAGTGAAGTGTCGGACTAATTCTATATTTCTCACAAAGAGCTAGCTCTGACATAGTGGGGCAAATAACCATCATTTGGGCTGATAGTTTCTCTGACTCTGTGACTCTCACTTCAACACAGAAGTCAATGATTTGTTCTAAGAAACCGTCGAGTGAGTGATGGACCACTTTGAGGAGTTGACTTATTTGAAAAATAAGCCTACTGTTTCTCAAACGTGGGGATCTGTACAATGGAGCACTTAGGCAGACTGTTGGCAATCCCCTTGCGAAGCAACTAATGAGGACTATCGGTGTCAGTCTGGCTGGGAGATTACTTTCAGCCTGTATAATTTCCTGCCCTATCAAGCAGTCAGCACTTCATTGGCAACCAATTGCAATCAAAGGATATACTTCATCAAGCTTAATCTCAAGAAGGATACTTTCCGGCAACCTGCAGATGGCAACACAGATCAGTGTCTGAGCCTCCAAGGGCACCTTTCAATGATCTGTTTATGACAGTTTCTGACAACACTCATGCAGAAAGTTCGCCAATAATTCAGCGTCAAAATGTGTCTCTGAGTCCCGCTTTTCCTCTCCTAATTTAAGGAGTCTTTGCTGATCTGAGGCAGGGAGCTTGTGGCCAGGTCTTACTGCCTTCAGTTTGCTGCAGAGACAAAAAAAAAACTGCATCTGGAATCCAAGATAGACAAGCAGGAGAATTGAGGAACATAGCAAGCCAGGCAACATCACAAGGTCCTGAAGAAGGATTACACCTGAAAGGTTGACCTCACAACCCCCGATGCTGCTTGGCTTGTTGTGTTCTTCCAGACTCCTCCTTGTGCCTGTGAAGAGCTTTAGTAGCAGAATTGGTCAGCCAAACCCATTTCATACTGCACCCTAAAACTGAGTAAGAAGCAGCAAGTGTCATTTCTAATGTTACAATGCTGTAGATAGACAGCAGCAATATGTAGAGCATAGAATGTTACAGTGCAGAACAGGCCCTTCGGCCCTCAATGTTGTGCCAACCTGCAAAATTAATCTGATGCTTATTAACATACATTATTTGTTAATTTATTATCCATATGCATGTCCAATTTAACATTGGTGAGTCTACTACTGTTGCAGGCAGGCCGTTCTATGCCCCTACTACTCTGACTAAGGAAACTACCCCTGATATCTGTCCTAAATCGATCACCCCTCAATTTAAAGCTATGTCGCCTTGAATTAGCCTTCACAATCCGAGGAAAAGGTGTCTCACTGTCCAGCCTATCTGACCCTCTGATTATCTTATATATCTCAATTAAGTCATTTCTCAACCTTCTTCTCTCCAATGAAAACAGCCTCAGTTCCCTCAGCCTTTCCTTGTAAGACCTTCCTTCCACACCAGGCAACATCTAGTAAATCTCCTCTGAATCCTTTCCAAAGCTTCCACATCCTTCCAATAATGCGATAACCTGAACTGCACGCAATACTCCAGGTGCAGACTTACCAGTGTTCTTGTACAACTCAAGCATGACCTCATGGCTCCGAAATTCAATCCCACTACCAATAAACACCAACACACCATATGCCTTCTTAATAACCCTATCAACCTGGTGGCAAATTTATGGGTTTGATGTACATGGACACCGAGATCTCTCTGTTCATCTGCTCTGCCAAGAATTTTACCATTTGTCCAGTACTCTGCATTCCTGTTACTTCTTCTAAGTGAACTACCTCACACTTTTTCGCATTAAACTCCATTTGCCACTTCTCAGCCCAGGTCTACATCTTATCTATGTCTGTCTGTAACCCACGGCATCCTTTGGCACTATCGACAACTCTGCCTACCTTAGTGTCATCTGCAAATTCACTAACTCATCCTTCTATGCCCACATCTGGATCACTTATAAAAATGACAAACAGCAGTGACCCCAAAACAGATCCTTACAGGACACTACTGGTAACCGAGCTCAGGATGTATATTCCCCATCAACCATTACCCTCTGTCTTCTTTCAGAGAGCCAATTTCTGATCCAAACTGCTAAATCACCTTCAATTCTGAAATTCCTTATTTGTGCCATAGCCTACAATGTGGAACCTTATCAAACGCCTTACTGAAGTCCATATACACCACATCAACCACTTTACCTTGATCCACCTGTTTTGTCACCTTCTTGAAGAACTCAATAAGGTTAGTAAGGCACGACCTACCCTTCACAAAATCTAATCAAATTATTATTTTCCAGATGATTATAAATCCTATTTCTTATAACCTTTTCCAACACCTTACCCACAATTGAAGTAAGGCTATATTTACCAGGGTTGTCCTGACTCCCCTTCTTAAACAAGGGAACAGCATTTGCTATCCTCTAGTCTTATGGTACCACTCCCATCAATAATGATGATATAAAGTTTGAAGCCGAAGGCTCTGGAACTCTCCTCCCTTGCTTCCCAGAGAATTCGAGAATTAATCTTATCCAGCCCTGGGGTCTTATCTATTTTCAGATCTTCTAAAATTGCTAAAACCTCCTCTTTGTCAACCTCAATCCCATCTAATCTTGTAGCCTATAGTTCTGTGTTCTCACTAACATTGCCCTTTTCCAATGTGAATACTAATGAAAAGTATTCAATAAGCACTTCTCCTATGTCCTCAAATTCAACCCACACAAGCTTCCACTACTATATTTGATTGGCCTAATCTTACTCCAGTTATTCTTTTATTCCTGATATACCTATAGAAAGCCTTAGGATTTTCCTTGATCCTATCTGCCAACAATTTCTCATGTCTCCTCCTGGCTCTTCTTTAGTTCTTTAATTCTTTTATGGCTAACTTAGAACTCTCAAGCCTCCTAACTGAACCTTGATATCTCATCAGCACATTAGTCTTCCTCTTCCTCTTGACAAGAGCTTCAATTTCTTTTGTAAACCACAGCTACCTCTCTCAACAACTACCTCCCTGCCTGATAGGTATATATTTATTAAGGACCTGCAGAAGCTGTTCCTTGAATAAGCTCCACATTTCAAGAGTGCCCGTCCCCTGCAGTTTCCTTCCCCATCCTATGCATCCTAAATCTTGCCTAATCGCATCATAATTGCCTTTCCCCCAGTTATACTCCTTTCCCTGCAGTATATACCTATCCATGCCCCTTGCTGTTGTAAACATAACCAAATTATGATCACTATCGCCAAAATGCTCACCTACTTCCAAATCTAACATCTGGCTGGGTTCATTCCCCAGTACCAAATCCAATATGGCATCACTCCTTGTTGGCTTGTCTATATACTGTGTCAGGAAACCCTCCTGCACATATTGAACAAGAACTGACCCATCTAAACTACTTGAACTATAATATTCCCAGTCAATAGTCCCCCATAACAGCTACCCTATTACTCTCTCTCCTATTGAGAATCATCTTTGCTATCCTATCCTTTCCCTGGAACAATTCGGAGGCCCATAGAAAACTCCAAACAGGGTGATCTCTTCTTTCCTGTTTCTAACATCTACCCAAACAACCTCAGTGGATGAGTCCTCAAACATTCTCTCAGCTGATGTACTACCACCCTTGATTAACAATGTCACACCCCCGCCTCTTTTACCATTTTCTCTGTTCTTGCTGAAACATCTAAATCCCAGAATCTGCAACAACCATTTCTGTCCCTTCCCCCAGCCATGTCTCTGCAATAGCCACACCATTGAAATCGCAGATATCAACACATGTTGCAAGTTCATCCGCCTTATTCCGGATGCCCCTGGCATGGAAGTACACACATTTCAAACCAACATCCTGATTGCCGGTGACCTCTCGTGACCTTGTAAACCTATCCCTGACCTCACTACTCGCAACTTCCTGTACACTGGAACTACAATTCAGGTTCCCATCCCCCTACTTCATTAGTTTAAACCCTCCCGAAGAAAATTAGCAAATATCCCCCCAAGATGCATAGCAGAATGTTCCCTGCCATTTACAGATGAATTTCAAACCCATAAAATACTGAAAGGATTTGACAGGGAAGGTGATGGGAATGTGTTTTCCTTGTCTGAATCTAATCAATCTGCACAAAATCTTTCCTTACCTTATGGAGCATGTTGATTAAACTTTCTCTGGATTGCTCCTTGTTGTCTTTGTGCAAAGAAGGGTCATATCAGTCTCAAAATGCTAACTGTTTCTCTCTGCACAGAAGTTTCCAGACCTGCTGAGTTTCACCAATGTTTTCATTTTCTTTCAGATTGCCAAAATATTTGGCTTTTATTGAAACATCCTTCTCAAACATTTTTCTTCAATTTGCTAAGCTCATGTCAGAAGTTCTTCTCAAACTGTCCTTGGGATGTTTAATTCAGGAGAATGCACATCAAGATGTGCCCTGCAATGGAAAACCATAGGACTAGAGGAGTTAGGAGCTGGAGAAAGCCATTTGTGTCATTGAATACGCTCTACCATTCAAGAAAATCACAGCTGATTTGATTGTATTCTTTTATGATTCCAGTTTTCTGATTCTATAGTAAAAAAAATGCACTTAATCTTCATGAATAAATTCAATGATTCAGCCTCCATCATTTTCTGGGAATTGAGACTTGCACAGACTAACAACCCTCTGAGAGAATAAGACATTTCTTCATCTTAAAAAGGATTCTGTTTATTCTTAAGCTGTGTCCTTCCAGTTGTAGTTTCATAGGAACATAGGAAAAGCCCCTCAAGCCTGCTCTGCCATTCAGTAAGATCATGGCTGATCTCTGGTCTAATTCCATATGTCTGCCATGCCTCCATATGTCTTGATACCCTTGCTTATTAAAAATTATTAACAATTGTTTGAGCATTGACCATTGTTTGCGGAAGAGAGTTCCAAAGCTCCACTACTCTTTGTGTGTAGAAGTGCTTTCCAACACCTCTCCTCAATGGCCTGGCCCTAATTCTTAGACTATGCCCCTATTTCTAGAATCTTCAAGCAGTGGAAATAGTTTATCTTTATTGACCCTACTAATATCCTGAAGACCTCAATGAGATCACCCTTTAACTTTTTAAATTATAGACAATAAAGGCCTAATTTGTCTCATCTGAGGACAGATCCGTTGCACTTATCTGTTCACTTTCTTAGTTATCTGTAACTACCTTGCCATTATCACTCCTCCTATATGTTCCATGCCTGTGCACCTCCCTCCACTTCACCTGATGAAGGAGTATTGCTCCAAAGCTAGTGATTTTTAAACACACCTGTTGGAACATAACCTGGTGTTGTGTGACTTCTGACCTTATCCAAGCAGTTAGTGAATATAGTGAATAATTGAGACTTCCTGTCAATATGAATATGCAAAAAACAAAGAATGGTACAGCACAAAAACAGGCCCTTCAGCCCATCAAGACTGTGCTGACATATGATGCCTTAGTAAAAATGTTTTGTCTCCATGTTGTCGATATCCCTTAATTCCCTGCCTATTCATGTATCTGTCAAAATACCTCTTAACCAATGCTTTTGTATCTGCTTCTACCACCTATTCTGGTAGTGACCATCCCCTGTGCAAAAAACCTGCCTCTCATATCTCCTTTAATGTTTTCCCCCTTTTATCTTAAACCTTTGTCCCCTAGTAATTGACATTTCTACACTGGGAACAAGACTCTCGACTATCTTTTCCATCCATTCCTCTCATGAATTTGTAAACCTCTGTCAGGTCATTCCATAGGCTCCAACATTCAAGTGTGAATGAACCAAGTTTGGTCCAATCTCTCTTCATAGCTCATACTGTCCAAACCAGCCAACATCTTTGTAAACTGTTTGTGTACCCTCTCCAAAACCTCCACATCCCATCTGGCAATGTGACAACCAGATCTGTACCCAATATTCCAAACGTGACCGAACTAAACTACAGATGCAACGTGACTTGACAATTTTTTGTAACCTACACCCTGACCAATGACAGCAAGTATACCATGTGCCTTCTTGACCATCTTATCCACTTGTAATGCCACTTTCAAAAATAACTGCTTCAAGTCCTCTGTATGTTGATGCTACTCAGGGTTCTGCCTTTTACTGTATACTTCCCTCATGCATGAGACCTTCCAAAATGCATCATCTTACATTTATCCAGATTAAATTCTATATGCTGTTTCTCTGCCCAGTCTGTCTACATCCTGCTGTATCCTCTGGCAATCCTCCTCACTGTCCACAGCTCCCCATCCTTTATGTCATCTGCAAATTTTCTAATCAGACCATCTACATTCTCTTCCAAAATGTATACATATGTGATAAACAACGAGGTTACAGCACCAATCCCTCTGGAACATGAGTCAGAAAAAGTGGAGGGAATAAATGTTTAAAATGGTCGCTGGGGAGGTTAATCAAGTCATTGCAGCATTTCTCTATTTGATGTTGACCGCCTGAGAGTATTGTTGGATCTGCACTCAGCCAGGGAGAGAAAGATCCCACCCCACTGCTGAAAGAAGAGAGGAGGCATCCTCTGTGGTTGTCCAGTCAATATTTATCCCTCAACCAATATCACTAAAAAGGAATAAAATCAGTACCAAAGTACTATTTATGTGGGAGCATTCTGCATGCAAATTGGCTGCTGTGTTTCCTACTTTTCAACAGTAACCACAGTTCAAAAGTACTCCATTCAGCACAACATTCATTAGATTTTCCTGAGCTGATAAAAGGTGCTATACAAATCCATTTTCTTTGCCTACAAAATATATGACATTCTTTTGAGTGGACCCATTTTCTGCATCACCTCACCCACAGACATTATCAAGAATACAGAAGAGCGACATTCTGAAAGTGTATGAAAAAGAAAGTTAAACACACTTGCTGTACTATACTTCCAGTATGCATGGGACTGAGCATTACTGATAATTATTTTTAATTACAAATTTGAACATATTCAATGTTTTGTGATGAATTTTACTTTACCTGCCAAAAAATATTTGAAATGTGGCCAAGGGAAATTAATCCTCCAGGAAGAACAGAGTACGATGTTTAGTAATATGCATGTTGAAAAATTAAAAAGAGAACTGTATTTCAATTCACATTTCCCAGAAACATCTCTCCAAGAGCTTCACACGCAATTATTTTCTTTTGAAGTGCAGCGATTGTTAAAAGTGAGGAAATTAATTTTGAACACAGCAACATTCCACAAACACCAAAGTGATTAAGCAAACAGGCAATTTGTTTTGCAGTTACGAGTAGTTGGGTGAGAAGAAGATAGGTGAACTCTGTGCTTTGGAATGGTCTCAAGTAATGGACAACATCAATCAAGGTAGGGAGATCGTTTCGAGGACTATTCTGCGTAACAGTCTTTTTTGACTTGACGAGTTTACTCTGTTTCTATCTTCACAGATACTGTCAGACCTACCATGTATTTACAGAACTTGTTTATTTCAGATTTCCATCATCCTTTTATTTTACAACTCCAGGCAGTCCTTAGCATAGGAGGGGGTTTCATTCATGTCTATTTTCTTAAGTCGATTTGTACGCTAGTTGAAACACAACATGGTACATTTATAATATGAGCAAACCTTTGCATGTCAAATTCTTAATATTAATATTAATATGGAATCTCATTAATGAGTAAAAGCATTCATAAGTCAGATGTTCGTAAATTGGAATTGCCTGTATTGTAGTGAGATATAAGCCCTCAGGTTGAGGTCTTATTGGTCTGATTGCTCTTCTAACAGGGCACAGCATTCTTGAATGTGTCTCTGTGGTGTCCTCTTGTGCTCAGTGCTGTGCAGAGTCTCATAGCTCGTATGCAGTGCAGTTTTGAAGTTGTCACATGCTGTGATACAGCATGTATCTTAAGGATATGTCAAATACTAGCTGTGAAGCTAAGGGTAGGGCTATTCAGCCCACCTGGTCTACTTCACCATTCAATATGAATATGGTCGATCTGACAATCCTCAACTCACCTCGCCTGCCTTTTCCCCATAACCCTCGATTCTCTTGCTGATTAAAAATCTGTCTATTTCAGCCTTGAACTTTGTTGATGACCCAATCTGTTCAGTGAAGAATTCCACAAGTGCACTGTCCTTAGAGAAGAAATTCCTCTCCATCTATGTCTTGAATTGATGACCTCTCCTCTGAGATTTTGTCCTCTGGTCTTAGATTTTCCCATAAGGAGAGGCAACCTCTCAACTTCTACCTCATTAAGACCTCTAAGAACCTTACAAGTATATTTTTGGAATCATGTATTAGGCTTTTCTGACATTCATTTTATTGGGTGGATATTATTGGGTACAGAATGTGTTGGAACACACTGTAAGAACTGGAAGCAAAGGAAAGCCATGATGTGGAGGGGCCAGTGTTGGACTGGGGAGGATCTGTGTCGAAAGGCGTGATTTTCTTTGAGATCCTTTCCACTTTGACAGCTACCTGATGAAGGAGCAGCACTCTGAAAGCTAGTGCTTCCAAATAAACCTGTTGGACTATAACCTGATGTTGGGTGATTTTTTTTAACTTTATGCAAAGGAAAGGCAGAGTAAAAACAAAGCAATGAAGGGTTAGAACCATGAAACCATAGAAACGATGCAGCACTGAAGGGGCCACGTGCTCCATCTTTTCCGTACCAACCACGTTGGTACGGTGGGCGGCACGGTGGCACAGTGGTTAGCACTGCTACCTCACAGTGCCAGAGACCCGGGTTCAATTCCCGCCTCAGGCGACTGACTGTGTGGAGTTTGCACGCTCTCCCTGTGTCTGCGTGGGTTTCCTCCGGGTGCTCCGGTTTCCTCCCACAGTCCAAGGATGTGCAAGTCAGGTGAATTGGCCATACTAAATTGTCTATAGTGTTAGGTAAGGGGTAAATGTAGGGGTTTGGATGGGTTGTACCTCGGTGGGTCGGTGTGGACTTGTTGGGCCGAAGGGCCTGTTTCCACACTGTAATGTAATCTAAAATCTAAATCCGAGGACACCCAAGTGCCCTTTCAAATCCCATCCTCCTGCACATGGCCCATAGCTTTGCAGCTTACAGCATAGAAGGTAAAAATCTAGGGACTCTTTGAAAACATTTAGAATCACTGCCTCCATCAGCAACTTAGGCAGTAAATTCCAGGGCATCCACCACTCTATGTGTAAAAAGGCTTTTTCTCAAATCCCCTCTAGTTCTTCTGCCACTGAGCTTGAATCTATGATCCCCAGTTTTTGAACTCTCTGCCCAAGCAAACAGGTTCCTCCTGTCTACTCTATAGGACACAAAACATAGAACAGTACAGCACAGTATTGACTCTTCAGCCCTCGATGTTTTGCTGGCTTTTTATCCCACTCTAAGATCAAACTAACCTCATAGGAGATCTCTCATGTTAATAGTGATCAGCTCTAAGCACCAAAACTCCCTCCTTAACACTGTCCATCTCGAACCTTATTTCTCCTTCTTTCTTTAAGGCGTTCTTTCAAGCCATCTCTTTTTGATTATCTACACTCACATGGACTTACCCAGCTCAGTTTTGCTTTAAAAGGTTTCAGTGAAGCACTTTGCAATATCCTGTTGTATTAGAAATGTTACATAACGTTGTTGTCATTACATACATTTCTTTGCCAGGTTTGATGTAATCCAGGTCATCCTGGACAGCATAGTCATTATATAATGTAGGACACGTGGCCATCAAATCCCAGTTAAAAATCACACAACACCAGGTTATAGTCCAACAGGTTTAATTGGAAGCACACTAGCTTTCGGAGCGACGCTCCTTCATCAAGTGATTGTGGAGGGCTCGATCCTAACACACAGAATTTGTAGCAAAAATTTACAGTGTGATGTAACTGAAATTATACATTGAAAAATTGATTGTCTGTTAAGCCTTTCATCTGTTATAATACAGTGATAGTTTCACTTCTTTTATGTGTAAATCATAAAATCTTTTTTTTTAAAAAGTTGCATTCTCGGGTTAGCTGTTAACAATGGTGATAGCTAGACAATGTGTTAAAGGTTGAACGAGGTACGATGCCCAACTCATCGACCGCCAGTTCCGACGTGCCACAGCAAGGAACTGTAATGACCTCCTCAGGAGACAGACACGTGCTGCAACTGACAGGGTACCCTTCGTTATTCAGTATTTTCCAGGAGCTGAAAAATTACGCCATGTTCTTTGTGACCTGCAACACATTATCAATGAGGATGAGCACCTCACCAAGACCTTCCCCACACCTCCACTACTTGCCTTTAAACAACCGCCAAACCTCAAACAGATCATTGTTCGTAGCAAACTGCCCAACTCTCAGGACAACTCCATACAACCCTGTCATGGTGTTCACTGCAAGACGTGTCAGATTGTGGACATAGATACCACTATTACGCATGGGAGCACCTCCCACCTTGTACATTGCAGGTACTCATGTGACTCAGCCAACATTGTCTATCTTATATGTTGCAGGCAAGGATGCCCGGAGGCATGGTACATTGGGGAAACCGAGCAAAGGCTACAACAACGGATGAATGGGTACCGCACAACAATCAACAGACAAGAGGGTTCCCTTCCAGTTGGGGAACACTTCAGTGGTCCAGGACATTCAGCCTCGGACCTTCAGGTGACCATCCTCCAAGGTGGACTTCGGGACAGGCAGCAGAGAAAAGTGGCCGAGCAGAGGCTGATAGCTAAGTTCGGTACTCATAGGGAGGGCCTCAACTGGGACCTTGAGTTCATGTCACATTACAGTTGACCACCATTGCACTATAGACACACACAGATACTCCTACACACACACACACACATACAGACACATGGACACACATACACACAGATATGCACACAGACACCCACACACACCCTTATAGACACACACACTCCCACACTCACACATGCACCCCCTCACAGACTTAAGACACTCTGCACTCACTACACACACACACATACACTTTCTCACACTCACAACCCCCATCCCAGACAGACACACAAACAGACAAAGACCCACATGCACACATATATTTTGTGGGGTGAATTTGTACTTTCAGAGTTACATTGTACTTTGCTCAATAACTGCATACATTCATGTAGAACTCTGAGCTCAAAAACTGCATGAATTTATGTAAAACTTCGTTATCTCACTTTTTAGATTAGAATCAATCTAAACATAGACAGAGAACACAGGGGTCCAATATCTTCAACATATTGTCTACCTATCAGCATTGTAACAGCTAACCTGAGAATGCGACTTTTTAAAAAAAAGGTTTTGTGATTTACACGTGAAAGAAGTGAAACTATTACTGTATTCTAACGGATGAAAGGCTTAACAGACAATCAATTTTTCAATGTATAATTTTAGTTACATCACACTGTAAATTTTCGCTATAAATTCTGTGTGTTAGGATTGAGCCCTCCACTATCACCTGATGAATGAGTATCGCTCTGAAAGCTAGTGTGCTTCCAATTAAACCTGTTGGACTATAACCTGGTGTTGTGTGATTTTTAACTTTGTACACCCCAGTCCAACCCTGGCATCTCCAAATCATCAAATCCCAGAGTCCCCTCTCCAATGGGCATTGAGAGCCATAAGAATCTCAATCGTGTCGAAGCAGGCCATATGGTGAAAGGGAGGACAGCAGATGCTGGGGATCAGAGTCAAGATTAGAGTGGTGCTGGAAAAGCACAGCAGGTCAGGCAGCATCCGAGGAGCAGGAAAATCGACATTTCAGGCAAGAGTGCTTCATCAGGAATGAGCTTGCCAGAGGATTTGCAGTAAGGTTAAAATCAACTAGGTGAAAGTGAGGACTGCAGATGCTGGAGCAGGTTACTGTGAATCCTCTTGCAAGGATGCTTATCTTTAAGAAGTTGTCCTCCCTCATTCCTGATGAAGAGCTTTTGCCCAAAACATCGATTTTCCTTCTTCTTGGATGCTGCCAGACCTGCTGTGCTTTTCCAGCACCTCTCCACTCTTGAAGTAGGCCATATGGCCCATCAAGTCCACACTGACCCTCTGACGAGCATGCCACACAGTCCTACCCATACCCCATCCCCATCACTCTACACTTCCCATTGCTAATCCACCTAGCCTGCACCTTTTTGGACTGTGGGTGGAAGCCCATGCCACATGGGGAGTATATGCAAACTCCACACAGACCAAGGGTAGAATTGAACTTGAGTCCCTGGCATTGTGAAGCAGCAATGCTAACCACTGAGCCACTATGCTACCCTGCAGTCTACCTGACCGCAGTGGTTCAAGACGGCAGCTCAGCACTACCATCTCAAGGGGAACTAGGGACAGGAAATAAATGCTGGGCCAACTAATGACACCCACATTCCATGAGTGAATTTTAAAAATGCACACAGAAATATCCATCAATATTAAGTTGATACTAACCATAGAAACTTTTCTCACAGTATACTCATTGAGGGATAATGATTGGCAATGAGAGTTGAAGGGCTGCCATTATTTTGTTTGAAGTAGTTAGTATGGGATCTCTTGGGGGCATGTGGGAGTCTTAGTTTAACATTTGACCTGATACTTAACAACCTCCAGGGTGCCATACTCCCTCAAAGTTGTAATGAGAACATCTACTCAGATTTTATCCTCAAGTCTCAACTTGAATCTTCATACTGAGAAAGTAGGAGGCTATCCATTGTGCTAAGACTGTGATTCTAACAGTGGATTAGTGGTGGTGTTACCTGAGAGCACTTGTACGTGGTTCACAAGGAAGGAAAGAAATGCGCATCTCTTCCTCACCTTGAAAACTCAAACCTTGACAAAATAGAAATAAATGATGAGTGGTACAGCAGGATTGTTGATTGCATTCTATTGACTGGGAGGAGGGAGGAGGGAGAACTCTGTCAGCAACTTCGTGACACATTAGTCACTTTGTGATAAAAGCTACAACCATTTATATCTCATGACAAGCAGCCCCATGGATGAGACAAGTTGTAGCATCAAGGTAGTGATTAGTAATACTAGACACTCCAGTGGAGCATGAGACAAATACGATGCACTGGGACATTAAAAAAAAGTTAAACCTTAGTCAAATGAACCCTTTTTGCAAAACTGTTCCAGTAGAAAAACTCCAACCATAGATCTCATAACTGGTAAGTAGATGAAAATATCTCATTAAATTGGGCCAATTTAAGAAAATAAACTTAATTTCCTAGCTATAGGATAAAAGAGAAAGGATGCATATTGAATTTTCATTTAAATATCTACAAGGTAAGAGCAAGGCAAGAGTGGATATTGAATCATTGGTAGAGGAAGCTGGAGAAGTTGCACTGAGGAACAAGGAAATGGTGGGTGAACTGAATAGGTACCTAGCATCGGCCTTCACTGTGGAACACACCAGCAGCATACCAGAACTTCATGACAGTCAAGGGACAGAGGTGAGTGTAGTGGCCAGCACCAAAGAGAAGGTACAAGGGAAGCTGAAAGTTCTGAAGGTGGATTTATCACCCAGAATAGGTGGACTACGCCCCAGAGTTCTGGAGGAGATGGTGGAGGCAATGGTTGT
Source organism: Chiloscyllium punctatum (assembly GCF_047496795.1). NCBI lineage: Eukaryota > Metazoa > Chordata > Chondrichthyes > Orectolobiformes > Hemiscylliidae > Chiloscyllium > Chiloscyllium punctatum. The sequence continues at coordinate 11,222,077 of NC_092764.1, read as the reverse complement.
GATCTGTCAGGAATTACTGGAGTCAGGGAGGGTGCCAGGGGACTGGTAAATAGCTAACAAAGCTCCTCTATTTAAGAAGGGAGTGCAACAGAAGGCAGGAAACCTTAGGTTGGTTAACCTGACCTGGGTCATTGGAAAGATTTCAGAGTCCATTATTCAGGATGAGATTTCAGAGTACTTAGAAATGTATACCAAATAGGGCTGTGTCAACACGGCTATGTCAAGGGGAGGTCATGCCTGTTCAAATTCTTTGAGTTGGTAATGAGCAAGTTAGACAAAGGAGAGCCATTGGATGTGATCTATTTGGATTTTCAGAAGGCCTTTGTCCAGGTGCCATACAGGGGACTGCTAAAAAAGGTAAGAACCCATGGTGTTAGTGGTATGGACAGAGGATTGGCTGACTGGCTGAGAGCAGAGAGTGGGGATAAAAGCGTCTTTTTGAGGATGGCAGCCAATGACTAGTGGAGTTCCGCAGGGGTCCAAATTGGGTCCACCCATACCCTATCCCCATAACTCTGCATTTCCCATGGCTAATCCAGCTAGCCTGCACAACTATTCACATTATACATTAACGATCTAGACAAAAGAACCAATGGCATTGTTGCTAAGCTGCAGATGACAAAGGTAGATGGAGGGACAGGTAATGTTGAGAAAGTGGGGAGGTTGCAGTAGGACTTGGACAGGTTAGAAGGATGGACAAAGAAATGGCAGATGGAATAATATGTGGGAATATCAAGTAATGCATTTTGGTAGGAAGAACAGAGGCGTAGACTATTTTCTAAATGGGAAAGACTTGGGAGTCCTAGTTCAGGATTGTCTTAAGCTTACCACATAGGTTCAGTTTGCAGAAAGGAAGACAAATGCAATGTTATTTAAAGAGAGCAAATATACAAGAGCAGAGATGTACTTTTGAGGCTGTGTAAGGCTCTGGCCAGACTGCAATTGGAATACTGTGAGATGTTTTGGGCCTCATGTTTAAGGAAGGATGTGATGGCATTGGAAGAAGTCCAGAGGAGATCTGCAAGAATAATCCTGGGGATGAAGAACTTGTCATATAAGGAGCAGTTGAGGACTTTGGGTTAGTTCTTGATGGTGTTTCGAAAGATGGGGTGTAGGAATCGGATTATAACTTACAAAATATTGAGAGGCCTGGATAGAGTGGACATAGAGAAGATGGTTCTACTAAGAGAGACTAAGACCCAACAGTACAGCCTCAGAGTGAAGGGGATGAACTGAGATGAGGAGGAATTTCCTCCGGCTGTAGGTGTTTAATCCATCAAAATTATCACGACAGAGGGCTGTGAAGGCCAAGTCACTGATTGTCTTAAAGACAGAGATAGAGATAGATAGACTCTTGATTAGTAAGAAGATCAAGAGTTACAGCTGAAGGTAGGAGAATGGAGTTGGGAAATATATCAGCCATGATTGAATAGCAGAGCAGGCTCGATGGGCTGAATGGTCTAATTATGCTCCTACATCTTATGGTTTTATGGTCAGTACTTGCAAAGAGACAGCACAAGCATAATTGGCCAAATGATCCTCTTAGTGTTATTTAATGATTCTTTCTTCTCACTACCCCCTCCCATTTCTGTCCTTGCATAGTTTCTTCATGATCCCCTCAATCCCCTCAGTAACTTACTCAACCAGCCAATTAGACTGGTTTGAGACAAAAAAAAACTGCAGATGCTGGAATTCAAAGTGGACATTTAGGAGGCTGGAAGACCGTAGCAAGCCAGGCAGCATCAGGCGGAGGAAAAGTCAAAGTTTCGGGTACAACACTTCTTCAGGACCAGGGTCCATGTAAGGGGAGCTGCAGATTCATTCCTCCCATCCACCAATCAGGCTGTACCCTCTACCTGTGTTCACTTTTCCTTTTGTCACCCTATTTGCATGGACTGAGCAGGAGTCAGCAATTCAGCCCATCAAGTTACTCCACTTTTGATATGATCATGATCTCATCTCAGCCTTAACTCCACTCCTGCCTGCTCTTCATAACTCTTCAGCCTGTTACTAATTAAAAATCTGTCTGTCCCTCCTTAAATTTAGTCTACGGCTCAGCAGCGTTCAAATAATCAAGGTAGTGATTTCCACAGATTCACAACCCTCTGTAATTCCTCCTCATCTGTTTTAAATATGCTAACCCTTATCCGAAAACTATGACCTCTTGTTCTAGATTACAATTCATCTCTCCTCCATACAATTATCTAGCTTCCTCTTAAAAGCATCCAATCTATTTGTCTCAACAACTTCACATGGTAACGCATCACAATTTGTTTATAAACTCTTAGTAAAATGTTTCTCCAAGACTTTCTGTTGAATTTGGCAGTGACCATGTTTACAGCTCTAGCCAGTTGATAGCTTTAACCTAGGCCTTTGGATTATTAACTGAGTGAGGGAAGAAGTGCTTTCAAGTTAGGCCCTCTTTACCCTAACGGTACTACCCTCCCAATAATAACTCCAGTTATTCCCCCAAAACGTGTCTCTCTTATATCCCTGTCCAGTCCTGCCGAAACTTATCTTACCATAAATCTGTAAGACGTGGGAATAAAAATATGCAATTTGACTCATCATGTCTACTCCATCATTCAGTGAAATCATGGTAATCTGAGAATTCTCAACAGCACTCTCCTGTATTATTCACACACATCTTGAGTATCTTACTGATTTGAAATCTATTTATCTCAACCTTGAATGTGCTGAGTGAACCAACCTCTACAGCCTTCTGTGGTAAAGAATTCCACTGATTCACTCCCTTCTGAGAGAAGTAGATTATTTTTCATTTCTGTCTCAAATGTGTTTTAATCTGAGATGACACCTTATGATCTTTGAGTTTCTCATCAGGGAAACTAACCTCTCATCATCTACTCTGTCAAGCGCCCTAATGATCTTATACTTTCAATAAGGTTACCTTACACCATAAGACCACAAGGTATCAGAATTAGGCTATTCAGCCCATTGCATCTGCTATCATTCGATCATGGCTGCTCAGTTTCTTAAACCCGTTCTCCTGCCTTCTCCTTAGAGCCTTTGATTCCCTTACCAATCAATAACCTATCTATCTCGAGGCACTCAAACACTCACAAGGACATGGCATCGACAACCTTCTGCAGCAATGAGTTCCACAGATACACCACACTCTGGCTGAAGAAATTCCCGTTTATGGATATAGGTTTGCTCGCCAAGGCCCACTGAAGGTGTTACCTAGTAGGGTAATGAAACATCTGGAAATGAACCTTCCAGCTCAGCGAGCAAACCTACATCCAAGACCTCAACCTGAGCTACAAATCTTCTCAAAACTTACTATTCCCTTTTATCTCTGTTCTAAAGAGTCATCACTTCACTCTAAGGTTGTGACCTCAGCTCATTGTCTCTCCAACTAGTAGAAACATCTTCTCTGTGTTCACTCTATACAGATCTCTCTGTATTATCAAAGGATGAAGAACAAAGAACACCACAGAAGAGGAATAGGCACTACAGCCCAACATTGCGCTGACACATAACACCTTTCTAAACTAAAAACCTTTTGATCGTCATGCTCCATATTCCTCTATTCCCTGCCTATTCACGTACATATCAAGATGCCTCTTCAACGTTAGTATTGTTCCACCTCCACCTCTTTCAGGTACTTACCTACCGCTGTATAAAAAAAGCGCACCTCTCACATCTACTTTGAACTTATTCCTTTTACCTTAAACGTATGTCCTCCAGTAATTGACATTCCTAGGCTGGGAAAATGTTTTTGCCTATCCATTCTATCCACACCCTGCATAATTTTGTGAACTTCTAATCAGGTCGCCCCTCTTCTTCAATGTTCAAGTGAAACAAACCAAATTTGTCTGTTGTCTCCTCGTAGCTAATGTTTTCCAAATCAGTCAAATTCCTGGTAAACCATTTCTGTACACACTTCAAAGCCACCACATCCTGCTGGTGGGGTGGTGACTAGAACTATATACAATATCCTAAATGTGTCCTAAGTTTTATACAGCTGCAATTTGACTTGTCAAGTTTTTCATTTTATGCCCCAACCCATGAAGGTAACCATGCTACATGCCTTCTTGACCACCTCGTCCACTTGTGTTGCCACTTTCTGGGAAATGTGGACGCATACATCTAGATCCGTCTGTATATTGACGCTTCAAGGATGTGTCATTTACTATATCCACTCTTCTTGCATTAAATCTTCCAAAATGCATCACCTCACATTTTCCTAGATTAAGCACCACCTGTTATTTCTCCACCAAGATCCCAGCCTATCTACATCCTCCTGGATCCTCTGGCCATCTGCCCCTCTTACGTAGCTTCCCCAATCTTTGTATTGCCTACAAACGTACTTATCAGGCCAACAATATTCTCTTGTGAACTGTTTATATATCTTACAAACAACAAGGGTCCCAACAATGATCCTTGAAGAACGCCTAGTCTGGAAAACACATTCCACCACTTCTATGACTAAGCCAGTTCTGTACCATCTTTCCAGCTCATCATGGACCCTGGATGACTTTGTATTAGCCTGTCATGAGGGACCTCATTAATGATTTTGCTAAAGCCCATACAGGCACCTAACATCCTGCCCTCATCAATCATCTTTGTCACATCATCAAAAATTCAGTCAAGTTTGTGAGACGTGATCTTCCCTGCACAAAGCCATTCTGCCTTTCGCTAATAAATCCATATTTTTCTAAATGGAAATAAATCATGGTTATTTGATAATTATGAATTCCATTTTCCAATCTTTTTTGTAAAGAGTAAATCATATTCCTACAATTCTTCTCCAATAATTTCCAATAATTTCGGCTACTGACATAAGTCTCACATGCTTCTATTTTCCCAGAGTATCTCTTTTGCTTCTTCAAAACAAAGGAACAACATTGGCTATTGTCCAGAACCTTGCAATTTCTCCTGTGACTAAAGAGGATACAAAGATTTCATACAAGACTCCTCTAATTTTCTAACCTGGCTCCCTGAGCCCTTTGGATAGATCCCAAAAGGTCCTGGGGTCTTAACTCTTTAAAAAATACCTGACACCTCCTCCTTTTTTAATGATGACTTGACCCAGAACATCCTGTTCTCGAGGAAAGACAGGAGAAAAGGTGTGATTGAAAGCAGGTTTTTAATACTTTGAGCAAAGATATTTACCATTCTGCATGAGATCAGAAAATAAATGTCTATTAATGTAATAGAGTTCTTGCTCAATTCAGTGAGGAGGAAGGTAGTGAGGTGGATATACCACTGGGTTAGTTACTCAGAGGTCTGTATTAATTCTCCAGGGAAATGTATTCAAGACCCACTGTGCCAGTTGGTGGAATTTAAAATCAATCAATAAAATCTGAAATTAAAATGAGTCAACATAATGAAGACCATAACAATTAGTATTGCCTGCTGGGGATAAATCTGGTTCATGAATGTCCAAAGACATCATCCTCATTTGGTCTATTTGTAAATCTAGCTATACAGCTGAAATAATTGCAGAGTATCGCATCACTAAGTCACCCTTTATTTACATGTGCTGAAAATGTGTTGCTGGAAAAGCGCAGCAGGTCAGGCAGCATCCAAGGAACAGGAGAATCAACGTTTCAGGCATCAGCTCTTCTTCAGGAATGAGGAAAGTGTGTCCAGCAGGCTAAGATAAAAGATAGGGAGGAGGGACTTGGGGGAGGGGCGTTGGGAATGCGATAGGTGGTGGGAAGTCAAGGTGAGGGTGATAGGCTGGAGTGGGGTGGGGGCGGAGAGGTCAGGAAGAAGATTGCAGGTTAGGAAGGCGGTGCTGAGTTCGAGGTATTTGACTGAGACAAGGTGGGAGGAGGGGAAATGAGGAAACTGGAGAAATCTGAGTTCATCCCTTGTGGTTGGAGGGTTCCCAGGCGGAAGATGAGGCGCTCTTCCTCCAACCATCGTGTTGCCATGGTCTGGTGATGGAGGAGTCCAAGGGCCTGCATGTCCTTGGTGGAGTGGGAGGGGGAATTGAAGTGTTGGGCTACGGGGTGGTTGGGTTGATTGGTCCGGACCAACCTTTTATCTTAGCCTGCTGGACACACTTTCCTCATTCCTGAAGAAGGGCTGATGCTTTTCCAGCAACACGTTTTCAGCTCTGATCTCCAGCATCTGCAGTCCTCACTTTCTCCTTTATTTACATGTGCACAGTACATGGATGCTGACTAGCCAGCTCAGAGCCAGTGTGGTTCCTGATGAAGGGCTTTTGCCTGAAATGTCAATTTTCCTGCTCCTCGGATGCTGCCTGATCTGCTGTGCTTTTCCAGCAGCATCCTAATCTTGACTGTAACCTCCAGCATCTGCAGTACCCACTTCCGCCTAGCTCAGAGCCAGTCCCAAGAAAAGAGGAGGCTCTCAGAATCTCCTGTTTATTCTTTTCTAATTTTTTTTTGTCAGTGACAAGCAGTGCCCTTGACATCAAAGGGCAATGCTGTGTGATACACTCCTATTTATTTTTTTAAAATAACCCCCACACTCCCGCCTAACTGCGGTAGTGCTTTTTTTTCCCAGCACCCATGGTGTGTGTGTGTGCAGGTGTGAGACATAGTGAGAGACACAAAGTGCACAAATCTTTATTCAATTTCCACCACCAGGAAGATGGGAAAACACCCGAGTAGCCAGTGACAAGCAGTGCCCTTCACAAAAAAGGGCAATGCTGTGTCATCAAACAGTGAAGGGGAGGGCAGGGACTAAATCAAAATAGAGTTGGAGGGGGAAATAATACGCTCCACTCCCTGAATCTCCTGTTTATATCTGTCAGCGAGGGCTCCCTGCTTGGCCCCAGTTAACAACCCCAATCAAGGATCTCATCATTAATTAGATCCACTTGGCCCTGGTTCCAATCACTACAACAGCAATCTAGTAGAGGACAACTTTTGCAAAGGAGATGGCTATCATTGGTAAGGCCAGCATTTGTTACCTATATTCAATGCAAAAGGTAAAGGATCATTTAAAAAAAACAGAGTGTGGTTAGAATATGGTGATGGCAACCAAAGGGGATGTTTGAGGTTAGCTGCTGGAAAACTTAAAGCTGTATGTGAAAGAGAAAAGAATAGAAAGGTGATATCAATGGAGAGTGACAAAGTAGGGTGGGAGGAGGATCTGGTAGAGTGTAAGCAGTGGCATTGACCAGCTGGGTAAACATTGTCCAACCGCAGAATTGAAAAATAAATATCAAATATCCTAAACTTTAATGGGCATTTATGATCTCAAGATTGTTTGACACGTCGGTTGGTGGGAAGTCATAATGATGTCCTTATTAATGAAATAAACATGGATCTACAGTTTTACCACTTGGACAAGAGAGCTGTACTTAATGATGATGATATTGTATATCTGTTGAATCTCTTTTGTTTTTTATGTGACACTGTGACTCTGAGGTGACAGCAGCACCAAATATTAAGGTGATGTTAGCAAGATTTTATTGGCATATGAGAATACAAAATGCACAATTTGCAGTCTTATTTCTGTTCATGGATAGTTGACCAATCAAGCTGTAGTAATTAATTTATGCTATCTCTCTGGTCTTCTCCTCATTGCTCAGAAGTTTTGTGAAGGCAATGGGAAAAATAAACATAATTGCAATCAACACAGCAAAATCAAAAACAAGCAGACAATAAGCAAACTGTAAATTATTAATCCTCACTTGCCTTGTGCAATTCTAATAAAACTGTGAAACAGATTAGTCTAACAACAAGAAACTGCTCTGATACAAATACCGACACCTTCACATTGAAGACTGAGGATAGTTATGTCCCTAATGCAGTTAGCCACTGAGTAAATCTTGCACCAATTTACACCATCTTTCCAATTTCCTTCAATCAAAGCTGATCTACACTCTGCTCAGACATTGTTTGATGTAGTCGCAATATCTGGTGAAAGCCGAGAAAAATTGTTATGGATCAGACAAAATCCCCTCAAACAATAATAAGAAGATCACCTAGATCCTAACTTTTCTCATTTTAAAGATAAGTGGACTCAATAGGCCAAATAGCCTGTTTCTGCACTATGGAGATTCTACGATTTCTACCAAAACATTGAAGCAAATAATAACTGCTTTAAATAACCTGTTTTTCTATGTTTCTAGTATTTAATAAGAGGATATATGGTTGTTTCCTACAGAAAAAAGGAGGTAAAGATTAAATAACCAACTGAAGCAATGAAAATACAATCAAATTTAGTAATCCTAATAACAGAGAATTGGAAGACTGTTAAATCGACTGATTTAAGTCCACTCTCACTGATGATGTTGCCTAATATGGTGACAACATGCCTGAATACAAACCTTCAAGCTCAGCGAACTAACTTACATACTTAATGTTAAATCCAATTAATTACCTAACACTTTTGCCAAAAAACGTGAGGTATCCTGGGTTATCCTTGACTTAACAACATGTCTATCAACTACAATTGATGATGACCAATTTACAAATGATTTACCAAGTCTGATTATGAGTCTCCATACAATAGCAGTCGCCCCACTGCTGAAGTGATTCACCCAGTGACACACGGCAATTAAATGAAATGATATAATTTCAAACTCTTCCTTCTTTCATGTTACTCAATTCTTCAAATTTAGACAGCAAGATGTAAGTTCAAGGCAAAATTATGGGCCTGAAGAATTCTTCTGCTTTGCTATCAAATTTTGCTGGAAATCGTTTCATTTTTGTGTGCAGGAGGGAACTCTTTGAAGAGGTTAACATTCAGCACTAACAGTACTAAAAGCTGGACACATTTGGAAAAGCTCCTTTCATCAGGAATTATATCTTTAAGTATGATATTTGAATTGAATAGAATGAATAGAAAGGGATTTAGCTCACTGGAATTCAACGCAATGTGATTGAATTGAAAAATAATTTAGCTGTTGAAGTTCTCTGGAGTTAAACTATGGAAGATTGACAAAACTGAAATATATACTGAGGGAACAAATTGATTTTTTAAATCAAAATTTATCAATAAGACCATAAGACATAGGTGCAGAAATTAGGCCATTCAGCCCATTGAGTCTGCTTGCCATTTAATCATGGCTGATAAGTTTCTCAACCCCATTCTCCCAGTAAACGTTGATCACCTTGACAATCAAGATCTTATCTATCTCCATCTTAAATATAGTCAATGACCTGGCCTCCACAGCCTTCTGTGGCAGTGAATTCCATAGATTCACTACTCTCTGGCTGAAGAAGTTTCTCCTTTATCTCCATTCTAAAAGATCTTCCCTTTACAATTTATCCTTGAATCATCAAACACAGAAGCAAGCCATTTGACCCATTGTGGCTGAGCTGACTCTTAGAATGAGTCACGTACTTAGTCCTAATTTCCTTGGAATTTTTAACCATAACTGTATGTATTTTTCCTTTTGATCTACATTGGCTGCCAATCTGTTCAGTTTGAAATTTGCAGCGTTGGCTGATATTTTTACTCCCTGTCCGCAGCATGGCATTGGGATAAATTCCCAACTCGGCAAACTGATCCCAAAGAGCTGTGACAGTTGATTGGATTTTCATAACATTGGACAGGGAGTTAATATTACTGGGAGTCAGGCTTGTCAACCTGGTGGCCATCAGGCTGAAGCCAACAGACAGTGTGAAATAACAAGCACTGACTTTAGTAAACTGCAAACTTTGTAAAGTAATATAAGTGTTGGAAGATTTAAATCATAGCCTCATAGGTCACAATTTTCAATGGAATTTGACTGACTCAACAGCTTCATTGATCTAACGAGTTTATCCACATTTTACACATATTCATGTTTACTTTAAACAATATCAAATCATAATTAATCTCACCAAAGACCATACGAAATGAGGGTAGAAGTTGATTGTTTGTCCCCTACTGCACCGTTCAATAGGATTACACTTGATCTAACATTCCTCACATCCACTTTCTTACATTTTCCCCATAACCATTGGTTTCTCTATCTTAGCATTAAATATATGGAAGGTATAGCTGCCAGAGGAAGTGGCGGAGGCTGGTACAATCGCAACATTTAAAAGGCATCTGGATGGGTATATGAATAGGAAGGGTTTGGAGGGATATGGGCCAAATGCTGGAAAATGGGACTAGATTAACTTATGATATCAGATCGGCATGGACAAGTTGGACCCAAGGATCTGTTTCCATGTTGTGCAGCTCAATGACTCTATGACTCTCGGTATTCTATCCCCACAGCTCTCTCTGGAGAGGAGTTCCAAAGGAACACTCAACTCTTTGAGAGAACAAATTCCTCATCTCAGTCTTAAATTGGCACCTCTTTATTCTGAAACCATGCCCTCTGGTCCTTAACTCTCCCATAACGGGAAACATCTCTCAGCATTTATCCTGTCAAGTCCGTTAAGTCAGACTTTACCACTCCCTTATTGACCAAATAAATGGTCACTTGTCTCAACATTTCCTACAGAGGTTGGTGATCTTAATACCTTTTTTGGGAATGTGGCATTGATGTTTGTCTCTGCTGTGGAGATGCAAAGTGTTCCGCTATGTTGGAGGTACTATATAATTGCAGGTTGCTGTGCAGCAGAAATTATACAATTTGAGTTGCTATGAATTTTGATTCAGCTGAAAAGAGAAGGTCTTTATGAATAGTCTCTGAATGGTGCTGTGAACCTAACATGAGTATAAGGTTAACACAGTCTAATGGATATCTGAACATTGGACTATTCTGGGTGCTGGGAATTTGTCCATCATTGATGTAACATTATTAGCACCTATGTTAATAGAATCAACTGTCAGGTGACAGCAGTGCAAATCTTATATTACATTTAATAGGATAGAAATTGAATGGAACACGCTTTTGTTAAATGTACCAATAAATGCTATTTTCTCCTTAGACATAACCAATAAAAGTATTTTTCACCACCAAAAAAAGATTTTTATTTAATTTAGTGCCTTCCAAGTCCACCAAAGCTCCTAGTGCCAGTGCAGAAGTGTAGTCATTATAGTAATTGGAGAAAACAACAGCAAATTTGTGCTCAGCAAGCTCCAAAACGCTGCATTATGATAATAACTGGATCATTTGTTTTTGTGATGTCGACTGAGTGATGAATACTTGCCATGACGCCAAGTCGATTTTCCTTTCTCTTCTTTAAAATAGTGCCACCAGTGGGTGCCTTTAATAAACTGGGAGAACAAGAAAAAGCTCTCTATTCGACATATCATTGTAAAGGTGTAATCTCTAACACATACTGTGCTGGAGAAACAGCCTCAATTTTCATGCTCAATTTCTGAATTGGAAACTCAATGTCCTATCTTGAAGCTCAAAGACCAGGGCTTTTCACTTCATTGGCAGTCCCTCACAGACAAGAATAACTGCCTTCACTCTCAAGGTGAGTCCATAGGTGGCTGTACGCAGCTATCGCAAGCTCTGTTACACTTAGAACAGAAGGTGGTCACAGGAAGGGATGGGTGGGATGTTAGTGTGGGAGCGTACTGATTTCTCCCAGCTTCTGCCTTTTCCCGACAGTAAGACTCAAGGTGCTCAAAGACTCCTGGATGCTCCTCCTCCACCTTGGGCCAGTGATTCCCAGATGTCTATGGGAATGCTGAACTTTGCCAGTGAGGCCCTGAGGATATCCCTGAAGCGCTTCTTCCGTCCACCTGGGGCTGGCCTTCCGCCAAGACAAGCCTGCTATTAACAAAGCCACCACTGATTGAGTTTCCTGAAGCATCTGAAATATTGTGTCCAGTTTTAGTCCCATTAGATTAGATTACTTACAGTGTGGAAACAGGCCCTTCGGCCCAACAAGTCCACACCGCCCCGCCGAAGCGCAACCCACCGATATCCTTACATTTACCCCTTACCTAACACTATGGGCAATTTAGCATGGCCAATTCACCTGACCTGCACATCTTTGTGACTGTGGGAGGAAACCGGAGCACCCGGAGGAAACCCACGCAGACACGGGGAGAATGTGCAAACTCCACACAGACAGTCGCCCAAGGCTGGAATCGAACATGGGACCCTGGCGCTGTGAGGCAGCAGTGCTAACCACTGAGCCACCGTGCCGCCTAGGATTACTTGAGGAAGGGTTAAATTGCATTGAAGGCAGTTCAGAGAAAACTTATAATATAAATTACATATTTGTTTTATGGGGAGAGATTGAGCCGTTTAGGTCTATATATTCTCAAGTTTATAAAGATAAAAGAAGATCTAACTGAAGTCAGTAAGTTTCTAACAGGGGTTGACAAAGTAGATGTAGACAGGACTTTTCCTCATGGAGAAAGTGAGGACTGCAGATGCTAGAGATCAGAGTCGAGAGTTTTGTTACTGGAAAAGCACAGCAGGTCAGGCAGCATCTAAGGAGCAGGAGAATCGATGTTTCAGGCCAAAGCCCTTCATCAGAAATCAGGATTTTTCCTCATGTCTAACAAGCTGGAATGAGAAGTCACAGTTTTATGCTAAGAGAAAGCAGATTTAAAACAGAGATGAGGAGGAATTTCTGATCTCAAAAGGCTGTGAATCTGTGGAATTCAATTCCAGAGTTCAATGGACACTGGGACACTGGGACACTGAATGAGCTCAAGGTGGAGATAGACAGATAATTTATTAGTGAGGGATTGGGGGGTTATGGAGAGTAGCAGGAAAGTGGAGTTGAGGCTGACATGTGATCAGTCATGATTGTTTTAAGTGGTGGAGCAAGCTCAAGGGGCTGAACTGCCTACGCCTGCTCTTAGTTCTTATGATCTTCGGTTGACCTCAGGATATTCATAAACAGTGAACTGACAAGAAGGTACTTTGAAGTGTAGTCACAGTCACAGAAGAGAAATCAAAGCAGCCAGTTAATGCGTAGCAAGGTCTCAAAGATGGGAATGTTATTATGACTAAATAGTTAGCTTTAATTGACTGGTTGTGATGTCAGGGAGAACTTCACTGTGCTTCCTTGCTATGGGATACATTACATCCACCTGAAACTGCAGACAAGGAATTGACTTGGTATCTCAACCCTAACTGCAACATGTCCAACAGTGTAGCATTCCCTCAGTACTGAGGGTTCCAACATCGATTTGCTGGATGTGAACCCATAACCTGAAGGAGGCAATATACATCACATGTAACATTTTTATATGTGTATGCAGGAGTGTGTCTATATGCATATATGTGCGTGCTTATGTATGTGCATGCACAGATGCACACATATCCAATTGCCAATTCATTAAAAGTTGCCAGGCAGCATGATGACGATAACAGCCCCATTCTCAGTAAACACTGTAGTGGGCCTGAAGTAACTTAATTGTCTTTTCCATGGCATCTTGATAAAGCAATCTGCTGGGAATTCTGACAACTTCAAAGGTGAACTATGGCAGTTGCTTCCAGCAATGGCTGGTGAATTTAGATAAGAGATATCAGGTACTAAAATAGCAATCCACATCAGTGACATCAACAAAACACATAAACAAACCAAAGTTGACCGTAGCCTTGGGCAATTGCTACCATTTGTTGCATTTAAATTACAATTTTTCTTTCCTAAAATGTTTAATATATGTTGAATGTGGTAAATAACTTGCACAGGAATAGTAAAGTGCAGATTTTTTTGCCATTGTTAAAATAATGATCCAACAACAGCAGGGGCTGGGTCATTCTATCTATTAAAGGTTGTGTTTGGCAGATATTTGATTGACAATTCAAGGGTTATGGGGAGGAATGCAGGAAAGTGGAGGTGAAGCTTCAGTCTTATCAGATGTGATCATATCAAACAGAGGAAAATGCTTGACAGACCGAATTGCTGATATTTGCTCATATTTCTCATTTTCTTATGAGAAGTAAAGATAGTCTCAAAATGGAGGAGTCCAGTAAGTACTAAGTTCATGATGAAGAAAAACGAGATAGAAATGGTATCGCTGTATGAGAACGCCATGTATCAACTTTTAAAGTCTGGACTCAAGGATACAAGGAGGTCTACCCTTGATCTGGAAAATCATTGGAGAAGGAAGTAATGGAAAGAATCAGAAATGTTAAAACGCTAATCCGATCTGATACAATGTACATCACTGATAATACTGCCCAATTCAAGAAGCAAAATAGAATCTTGTATCAGGGTTTCAGCTTTGATTATCTGCATCATTGGAGATTCCATCATTTTAAACGTAGCCAGTGCATTCATCATCATGATTGTTTGGTATCTTAGCTGAAAATGTGTTGCTGGAAAAGCGCAGCAGGTCAGGCAGCATCCAAGCAACAGGAGAATCGACGTTTCAGGCATAAGCCCTTCTTATTTGGTATCTTAACCCCAATGGTCAGCAGAAAGAATCATTTTCCAGTTGGATCATGTTCACTTTATGAATACAAATGGGAAATACTAAAGAAACTTAACAGAATTGCCAAAAAGAGTTCAGAATTTGGACTTGACTCATTAACTCTCTTTCTCTCTCCATCAATACTGCCAAAACTCTGGTACTTTCTATGTAGTCAGTAATTTTCTCTGAGGTAAAGACCATAAGATATGGGAACAGAATTAGGCCGTTCAGCCCACCAAGTTTGCTCTGCCACTCAATCATGGCTGATATATTTCTCAGTGAGGACAAACTGTGGTTTGAAGATGATGGAGATCAGAGTCGAGAGTGTGATGCTGCAAAAGCACAGCACGTCAGGCAGCCTGCTCCCCGGATGCTTTTTCAAGACCACACTCTCGACTCTGATATATTTCTCAATCCATTCTCCTGCCTTTCCCTATAACCATTGATCCCCTTACCAATCAAGAATCCATCTATCTCTGTCTAAACATTCTCAATGACTTGGTTTCCACAGCCTTCTGCAGCAATGAGTTCCACAGATTCCACACCATCTGGCTGAAGAAATTCCTCATCATCTCAGTTCGAAAGGATCATCCTTCACTCTGATGCTGTGCCCTTGGGTTCTACTGTGGAAACATCTTCTCCATGTTCACCTCATGCAGCCCTGTCAGTATTCTGTAAGTTTCAATTGGATTCCCCCCTCATCCTTCTAAACTCCATCGAGTACAGGCCCAGAGTCCTCAACCACTCCTCACATGACAAGCCTGCGTTATTCCTAGGGCTAAAGGGATCAAACAATATGAAGAGAAAGTAGGAACAGAGTATTGAGTTAAGTGATGAGACATGAGCATATTGAATAGCAGTAGCAGGCTCAATTGCCCGAATGTCTGAACCCTGCTCCTATTTACTATTTTTCTAAGTATAATCATCAGTGACATTATGTAGAATTACTGCCCTCTCACAAATAACTGAGATGGCAGCTCAAGTTAATAGCCAAGGCTTACTTTTGTGTTCTGCATCAGCACATTATTATGAACAGCCTCAGTGAAATTAGTGTGTCAGCTCTTGTGAAATACTCTTGCTTCTGACTCCAAAGAGTATGCTTTATATGTTCCCATTCTGGAGACTGGAGCACATAATCATTGTTGGCAGCACACTACGATGGTGCACTGTCAGACACAACCATCTTCTGAATGAGATATTGAATCAAAACCTATCTACTCTCATGGTGCTGATTCTTGCATTCTTTTGACTAACTCCAAGGTTGATAGGTGGGTTTTCCATCATAAGGCTCTCTGAATCTTACCGGATGCATCATATTAATTGCTTACCCAGCCCCTATGGTTTCACATGTATCCAATTTCAGTGCCACCTTATCATTCACCATTCTCAGAACAACTTGGCACTGAGCAGATAACCCAGAAATCCCAAGAATTTCCTGCACCAACATCATCTTCCAAAACACCATCCTGCACACAGATGAGCACTGTCAGTGTTGAATTGCCCTGAATGATTCCTGATACTTGGCCCAGGGACAGCTGAAACATAGGAAACCAGTGCCCCACTGTGCAAGCAGGGATCTGAATTTCATACAGTCAGAGAGATCAACAGCACAGGAAAAGGCACTTGGGCCCATCACATCCAAGACAATCAGAAATAACCAACCAACTACTCAACTCTTATTTTCCAGCACTTGACCCATAGCCTTGTGTACCTTGGCAAAGCAAGTGCATAGTTTCTATCTCCACCACCCTCACAGTCAGTGAGTTTCAGATTCCCATCGCTCTCTGGGTGAAAATGTTTTTCCTCACATCTCCACTAAATCTTTTGCCCTTTATCTTTTCTCAATGCCCTGGCTCACTGATCTCTCCATCAAGGGAATCAGTTTCTTCCTGTGTACCTTACCGATTTTCTTCAGAATTTTACATCTTCCAGTCAGATCCTCTCTCAATCTGCTCCAAGGAAAACAATTCCATTCTGTTCAATCTTTCTTCAGAACTGAAACTCTCTAGCCCAGACAACATTCTGGTAAATATGCTTTACACACTCTCCAGTGCAATCATATCCCTTCTATAATATAGAAACATAGAAACATAGAAGATAGAAGCAGGAGGAGGCCATTCGGCCCTTCAAGCCTGCTCCACCATTCAGCACGATCATGACTAATCATCAAACTCAATAGCCTAATCCTGCTTTCTCACCATAACCTTTGATCCCATTTGCCCCAAGTGCTCTATCTAGCCGGCTCTTGAATACTTTCAATGTTTTGGCATCAGCCACTTCTTGTGGTAATGAATCCCACAGGCTCACCACTTTTTGAGTGAAGAAATGCCTCCTCACCTCCGTCCTAAATGGTCCACCCTGAATCCTCAGACCCCTGGTTCTGGACGCACCCACAATCGGGAACATCCTCCTTGGAATATGGATTCCAGAAATGTACAGAATACTCTGGCTGTGACTGACTTAACTTCATATACAGCTCCTTAAATCATTGATCCTACTGGACTGGGTAGTGCACAGTCAGAGTTTTATCCATCCCCCTGGACCAGCATTGGGAGCCATTGCACCAGACCATGACCTGAGGTTGCCCACTGAGTCAATGTAGTCTCAGCCATCTTGAGGAAAGTGCAGCAATGTAGGAAGAAGGCCAACTTTCTTGGCTCCATCAACGTAGGTGTCACTACCTTCTCACCGATGCTCAACACTCACTCTATCTATACTATTGCACCCACCTCCCACAACGCTCATACTCTACCATTCTCACTGTGGCCTGAAACATCTTCCCTCACTTGCTGTCACCCAGCTCAGTCCCCATCACCACTCACTCTGAATGCCCTCTGTGCTGCCTACTCACTCACTCACTCAGAAAACCTCCACATCTGCACCAACACCAATAGTTGAGTCACCACTTCCGGTTCACTTTATATCTCTCTCTATCTCTCTCTCTCTCTCATTCTAGGAGTAGAGTAGGTCTCCATAATTTTATTTGATACAAGAGCAGGAGTGTCCTGACCATTGACATAGTGTGGGAACTGTGGGAGCACATGAATTTATAATAAATGTCTTTACAATGATCCAGAATAACCTTTAACTTGCTCACAGTTCCTTTGCAACAAATTGGACACAACACAGAGAATTGTCCATGAACGCACATTAAAACAACCCAAAAAGTTGAGCACAACAATGTTTCCCATTTTAAAATGAAAAACCTTATTCAAAATTAAACCATGTCAGTGACTCCAAGTTGGTATATCTGGAGAAGTGCAAGTTGCACCTAAGAGTCAATATTTTCTGTTGTTTTTCTTGATCTACAAGCTAACAGTTGGAAATCTCTACATCAAATTTCATAACTACCACTTCAGTCATTCATGTTTCAAGGTAGGATGTTTACAAAATAGAGTCTGCCAGTAACTATCATGACAGACTACAGCTTATTCCCAGTCCACTCACAGTTCCTGACAAAATTCATTACCATCTAAAAAAAAATTCTCCAACAACCTGCAATCAAATGTTGAATCATTCACAGAATGATCAAGTGCGGTCTGAGGGTTAGCACACGAGAGGGGCAAATATTTCATCAGTTCTTTCAGATACTGAAAATATGACACTCATGAGTACAGGTTTGGTCTCCTCACTTGAGAAAGAATGTACTGGCACTGTAGGAGGTGCAGAGGAGGTTCACTAGGGTGATACTAAGGTAAAAATCACACAACACCAGGTTATGTGGAAGCTAGTGTTGGTGTTATGTGATTTTTAACTTTGTACACCCCAGTCCCACAGTGGCACCTCTAAATTGATACTGGAATTGAGAGGGTTGGCTTATGAGGAGAGATTGAGTAGCCTGGAGCAAGACACATTGGAATATAGAAGAGTGAGGGGGAAATCTTATAGAAACGTATAAAATGATGAAGGCAATATGTAAGGTAGAAGCAGGGAGGTTTTTTCCACTGGTGGGTGAACCTAGAACTAGGGGGCATAGCCTCAAAATAAGGACGGGGCGGGGGGGATGGGAGTGGGGGGAAGGCAGTGGTATAGATTTAGGACTGAAGTGAAGAAGAACGTCTTCACCCAAAGGGTAACGAAGCTATGAAATTCCCTACCCAGTGAAGCAGTTGAGGTTTCCACGTTGAATGTTTTTAAGCAGAGATGGATAGAGTTTTGAACAGTAAAGGAATTAAAGGTTATGGTGAGTGGGCAGGCAATTGGACCTGAGTCCATGAAATGATTAACCATGATCTTATTGAATGGCGAAACAGACTTGAGGGGCTATATGGCCTACTGCTGTTCCTATTTCTTATGACCCTATATTCTTATGAGTGTATAAAAGCACAGTTGCTGAAAAACCAGTTGAACTTGTGAACACTAGCTTGATCCATCATCTATTTCAAAGTGGAGCTCCAATATGAATCTGTGTGTTCAATTCCAAGTTCTTCCAGGTAAGTCTGCTTTACACTGGGGAAACCAAACACAGACTGGGTATACACTTTATGGAACACCTCCTTTCTAGCCATAGGAATTATCCCAGCCTTCCAGTTGGCTCTTTTTTTTCGATCAATCTGTCCAGTACCACCCACATTGACGCTACAGTCAAGAAAGTACAACAACGCCTTTACTTCCACAGGAGACTAAGGAAATTTAGCATGTCCATAAAGGCAATTTTCATAGGTGCACTATAGAAAGCATTCTGTCCAGATTGATATTCATGCCTTGATATGGCAACTGCTCCACCCACAACCATTAGAAACGGCAGAGATTTATGAATACAACCCAGTCTATAATTCAAGCCAACTTTCCATCCACTGACTCCACCTATACTTCCCCCTGCCTTGGGAAGGCAACCAATATCATCAAAGACCCCTCCCACCCTAGGAATAATATATTCCAACCTCCCATCAGGCAGAAGATACAGAAGATCAAACACACGTACCAACAGATTCAAGAACAGCTTCTTCCACCCTGCTATTAGACTTCTGAATGTATGTCTCAAATTTTAAATTTACTGTTGACCTCTTTGTGCACTGTCTCTGCTGCTGTAACATTGTATCCCGCACTCTGTTCTACAACCCTCTTGTACTTCGTATGGAATGATCTGCCTTGTACTACATGCAAACCAAAACATTTCACTGTACCTAAGGACATGTGACAATAATAAATCAAATCAAATCAAAATCCTCCTCATCAGTCATACGGAGAAGGAAAATCCAGTAAAACTTGCAATAGGTGCATTCTGGCCCAATTTTGTTACATACACCTAAGAACAGCACTCCAGTACAACCAGTATGTTCATTTCCAAGTATTACTGTTATTTTTCTTGCTGGTGTTTCCCTCTGGGCAGAATTCTATGTCTCAGAGATATGCAGTGATTACACAAACCAGGTTTCATGTGTACAGAGAACTTTATTGCAAATGCTCCTTAATTTGTCAGCCATACATTTCCAAATTGTTTTCAGTTTTCAGTCACTACATCCACAAGCTTGATTATAGTACACAGCTTAGAGAATCATCTACAGGCATAAATAATCAATAACCACATAAATTTTCACAGCCAATATTTATTTCTGAATCAGCACCTCTCAAAACAGATTATCAGGTCATTATCTCATTGTACATTGTGGGGCATGTTGATGTGAATTGCCACATTTTCTACATTAGAACAGGGGCATATTTGATGGTTTATTTTGATAAAAACTCTTTGAAGCACCCTAAGTTTGTGAAAAGTGCCATTTAAAGGCAATTTTTTTTGTAAAATTACTGAGAATATAGTCCATTTTCAGATGTAGTCAGATGTTTTGCACAGATTATTGAGATGCATGCCAAACTGATCAGTATTTTTTTTGTTTCAGGGTTGAATATTCACCTGAATTCCTGAAGAACTGGGTCAACTTTTAACTCCGAGGATCAAAAAGAAACAGGAAAGTGAATAATATTTGGAAATAAACAGAGAATTCTAGAGAAACTCAATGGGTCTGGCAGCATCTGTCAACACAGAAACAGATTCACCATCACAAATCCAATGTAAAGCATTGGAACATGTTTTTATTTACATTTGTGACAGAGATGGGGGAGGGATGAAGTGAATGGATGGTGTGGAGGACCAGATCAGAAATGTGCACAAGAGAGCAAGGTGTTCCATGGAGAAGGCAAGCAACTGTACAGTTATCCTCATTCTTACAAGCAGAGTATAGATATTCCATAAAGCGATCACTCAGTCTGCATTTCACTTCCCAAAGTAAAGCATCCAGGTTTAGAAATTCACGAAAACAGAAATTGCTGGAGAAACTCAGCAGGTCTGGCAGTGTCAGTGAAGAGGAAGCAGAGTTAGCATTTTGAGTCCAGTGACTTCTTCAAAGCTGATAACAGCGAGGTAAGGGTGGTATATACGCTGATGATGAGGTCTGGGGAGGGAGTGGAAAGAGTGAGCAGATAGCTGGAGACTGAGCTCAGAGTCATCAAGTCATACAGAATGGAAACAAACCCTTCAATCCAACCAGTCTATGCCAAACACATGCCCAGACTAAGCCAGTCCCACCTGCCTGCGCTTGGCCCATATTCTTCCAAAAGTATCTTATTCATGGACTTATCCAAATGCTTTTAAACATAACTGTACCTGCAACCACCACTTCCCCTGACAATTCATTCCACTCATGAACCAGTCTCTGTGTAAATAATTAGGAAGATAAAGGGATTGAGATAGTAAACCAGAGAAGAAAAGAAGCTTGATAAGTGATAATGGAGGCTATGAGTGGGTGAAAATGAGTTGGTTGTGCTGAAAACATCCCATGTCATGATAGGTCCTGGGCTGTGGAGAATGAAGGGCTTGCTATATGTGGAGCAGTTGAGGACTCTATACTCGATGGAGTTTAAAAGGACGGGGCGATCTGATTAAAAGTTACAGGATACTGAGAGGCCTGGATAGAGTGGACATGGAGAAAATGTTTCTATGAGTATTAAAGACTAGAAGCTGAGGGCTTCTAGTCCCTTTGGGACTGATGTGAGGAGGAGTTTCTTCAGCCAGAGACTGCGGAACGCATTGCCACAGAGAGCTGTGGAGGTCATGTCATTGAGTATATTTAGGACAGAGATAGATAAGTTCTTGATTAATAAGGGGATCAAGGTTTATGGGGAGAAGGCAAGAAAATGGGGTTGAGAAACATATCGGCCATGGTTCAACGGCTGAGCAGACTCACGGGCTGAATAGGCTAATTCTGCTTCTTTGTCTTATGGTCTTACAGGTAATAATCATGGAAGGAGGAGTTCCAGCTAGAAAATTATAACTTGAAAATACTTGGAAATGAGCATACTGGAGCTCTCTTTTGAGGTATAGAGATGAGTTGATCCATTATTTGTAAATTCTTCAGGCTTTCCAGTGTCACTAGCTCTTATACACTCACCTTCATTGTCCTTCACGAAATTTAAAATATCTAATTGAAGTTTTAAAGATGTTAAATTGAAATTGATGGGGCAGGAGGAAATTTTTCTGCTGGCTGGGGTCTCTATAACTGTGGAATAACACCCAACATTACAGCCAAGCCTTTTGGAAGGGATTTATATAGGGAAAGAGAGGTAGCAATTTACAACTCTGTCTGTTACAGTAATTGACGTAAAAGCAGTTGTTCAATTATAAATCTGAGAATGATTTAAAGGGCTATCAAGGGATTAAACAGCAAAAACAAGAACTATATTTATGAGTCAACTTTAATGTAATGAAGAATTCCAAGCATTTCACAGGAATGTTAGAAAATGATGGACACCTCAGGCCCACGTTGGGACATCACTGAATCCCGACAGTGTGGAAGCAGGCCACATGGCCCATTGTGTCCACACCGACCCTCCAAAGAACCTCCCATCCAGACCCACCTCCCGATCCTATCCCTGTAACCCTGTACTTTTTGTGGATTATCCACTTAACCTGCATATGCCTGGACACTAATGTGAACTAGTATTTAATTCAATCTTCTCGGCATACCCACCTTGATGAAATTCTGCTCTTTTCTCAGACGGGATTTCTGTTCCAATCTTTTTTCTTGTTCTCCGTTACTGGTGTCGCTGTTGCTCCTGGTGTCGGACAAGGTATTTGCCAGCACTTGTTTCCACAGCCACATCACACTCCTCAGCGACTGCGTCCAGCTCAGACTCACCCCATGTGGATTCCAATTCAAGTTTCACCCCTCATGATTTGAATTCACCCAGAGTCACAGGTATCTCTGCAATGTTCAACATTCCACAGTCAGCTGACCTCACTCTATCCTGAGATCCACACTCAGTGCCATGCAGCATCACATGCGCACTCTTAATCTCTCTCTTCAACAGGAACACATCACACAGACTCAGTACTGCACCATTCCCCTGTTCCACTTCATCCTCCGGCTCACTCGCCGGATTAACAAGGAACTTATTATTTTCCTTTCAGTCATCAAGGTCCACAAAACGCAACAACTCTGGAACCCTCTGGAACCTTCCACCTCCCCCCCCCTCACCTTCCCTCTGACTCCATCCCTTCTTCCAAACCTACCTCCTGTCGGGTATTCACCATCCCTTCCAGCCTTCCACTCTCCAATGCTGAATGTTCCATACTCAGCAAATGTCTCAGCTTTATCCCTCTGTGTCCGCACCTTAATGGATTTCGTGCATGACCTCCTTGTCCATTTCTTTGGACTAGTGTCCTCTCCCTGTCCCGCAGGCCCCTTTGCCCAGCTCCAACCAGCTGGATCCCTCTCTCTGGCCTTTTACCTGCACTTGATGTGGTCTCCTCTATGCTGGGGGAATGAAGCATAGACTGGGTGGCCACTTGAGAGAACATCTACATTCTACCCACAAATAAAACACCCTGAGCTTGCAGTTGTCTGCCACTTTAACATATCACCCTGTTCCCAGGCCAACATCTCTGCCTCAGGTTTGCTGCAGTGCTCCAGGGAAGCCCAATGCAAGCTGGAAGAACAACATCTCATTTTCCACTTGGAGACATAGCCCTCTGGACTAAATATCGAGCTCAATCATTTTAAAGCCTGAACTCTTGTTCTAGCCCCCTACCACACACAACAGGCCTTGCTATCACGTAGCCTGCTATTACACACCCTATTGTGAACAACTAACAGCCCCCATTAACAGTTATTTTGCCTCCCAGCCAGACCATTATCAACCCCTTTGGCTGTCCAACTGTTTTTCTCTCTCTTTTGGCCCTATCCCTACCTATCATTTACTTATTACTCTCTCCGCCCACCCTATCTTCTGCATAAAAACTGATATTTTCCAAGCTACTGTCAGTTCTGAGGAAGGGTCACTGGACCCAAAATGTTAACAGAATCTGCCAGACTTGCTGAGCTTTTCCAGCAACTTCTGTTTTTGTTGGTCATGTGAACTAATGTAGACTAGCGAGTGCAGGGCTAGAAGGCATAAGGGTCTCATTCTAAGTTATGAAATGAGCCATAGAATTTAATGAGAAAGTGAAAGACTAGCTAAGAGTGCACTGGATAGTTATGTTTTGAGGAAACAATTATTTCTTTTTGATATTTTTCTTTATTGAGATGTGAGCATCACTGACCAGGCTGGTACTTATTAGGCGAAAGTGAGGACTGCAGATGCTTCATCAGGATGAAGAGCTCTTGCCTGAAATGTCACCCCTCCCGCTCCTCAGATGCTGCCTGACCTGTTGTGCTTTTCTAGTACCCCACCCTTGAGGCTGGCATTTATTGCCCATCTATAGTTGCCCAGAAGGTGTTTAAGTGTTAACCCCCCACATTGCTGTAGGTCAGACCAGGTAAGGATGCCACTTGCCTTTGCTAAATGACTTTAGTGAACCAGATGGGTTTTTTCTTTTATTTCCAGACTTTGATTGAATTCAAATTTGACCATCTGTTGTGGCCGAATTTGAACTCAGCTCCTCAGAACATTACCTAAGTCTCTAGTTTAATAGTTTAGTGTTAATAGCGCTCTTGCCTTCCCTTGAGGAGTTCAGCAGCAAATGAGCTGAGACAAAGGCAAAGTTAGATGACGGGACAAAAGTGAAATAGTTTGATGTGGGAGAAAGATGGTCATAAGGTGTTAGGAGGTCTCAGATCAATCTTGATCTCAATGAATGGCTTAAAAATAGGCAAAATGGATTGCCCCACTACCTATGTTCCAGCAACACAGCACCTGATACCTACAATTAAGCAGGTTTCTTTGGTGTAATAATGGAGTACCATTTTGGAACTGTACTTGAATGTCAAACATGAAAGCGGCATATTAACATTCCAAAACTTTAATTCTAATCAGGTAAAGACACAAATGACAGACAAAAAAATGAAAAGAAACCTTTTTGAGAAAAAAAGCAGAATTGTAATTTAATCAGAGAGAAAAAAAGATTCTATTGTACCAGTCTGAACGCTGTGGGTTTCTTTAACTGTACCCATGTACCACAGTGTCACAAAAAAAATCATAAATTATCCATTCACTTCAACAGGAAAAAAAACCCCATCACTGACTGTGCAGAGCAAGCAAGTGTAATTCTGTCTTAATGAAGCTATATTTCATTTTTAATTATCTGTCACTGTTTTATTGGTTTCAAAGAGGAATACCTTAATCAACACATTCATTCCTGTCTCAAGAATGATAAATTTTGTGGATTAATGTCCGCTGTTCAGGTCAAAGTCCTTTGGAGTTTGTTGTACACAGTTATAGAGCAGTGGGATTCAGCATTAAAAACAATCAGGTGCTAATTTTCTTTGTATAAAAAGGCAGACTGATTTAATTGGAAAATCTAATTGAATTTGATATTAATTTAATTGTGTATTTTTTTTTCATTCTTGCCTGGCAGTGTTATTTATTTCACAACCATTTTCACAGACTGGATGTAAGGTTTTCTTTGTGGAATGCATAACTACTTTGATCTTCTGCACAATTCACACAAAACCTTTTGATTTTTTTTGCTCCAACAAAAGGGCACAATCCAAGTTTGGAGGCACACCTTGGGCAGAATAAACAACGTTCAGTAAACCCATTCATAAACAAAAATAGAAACAACTGGAAAAACTCAGCAGGTCTGTGGAGAGAAAGCAGAGTTAACGTTTTGGGTCCAGTGACTCTTCTACAGAACAATGTGTCTCCAACAGGTGGCTAAACTACAGAACAACACCAACTACAGCTATTTCTACATCACTTTTCATACTGCAAACCCCACAAGCTGCTTCACAATGCAAGTGTCACTCAACCTAAAATGTTAACTTTAATTTCTCTCCACAGATGCTGCCAGACCTGCTGAGTTTTTTCATCAATTTCCAGTCTTGCTTCACAATGGAAATTATTAGGTGCTAACTTGGGACCAAACTACTTACATACTTACTTGGAGTCTCAGTTCCTCTGACCTTGTCTAAAACTCCACCATTGACATTAATCCTCCTTAGTCTCGAGCACTCCAGCCCAAGTGGTGACCCCCCCCCCCCCCCCCCCCCCCAAAGGACCTTCTTAAAAGTACTTTGATTAAATTAGATTCCCTACAGTGTGGAAACTTCAGCCCAACCAGTCCACACCGACCCTCTGAGGAGTAACCCACCCAGACCCATTTCCCTCTGACTAATGCACCTAACACGAGGCAATTTAGCATGGCCAATTCACCCGACCTGCATATCTTTGGACAGTGGGAGGAAATCAGAGCTCTCGGAGCAAACCCACGTAGACACGGGGAGAATGTGCAAACTCCACACAGACAAGGCAGGAATCGATCCTGAGAACCTGATGTTGTGAGGCAGCAGTGCTAACCACTGAACCACCATGCTGCCCCAGTGGTCTTTTCTTGGTCCTATTTTCATTTTGAACTTGGTGGCACAGTGGTTCAGTGGTTAGCACTGCTACCTCACAGTGCCAGGGAACCGGGTTCAATTCCAATCTCAGGTGACTGTCTTTGTGGAGTTTGCATATTCTCTCCGTGTCTGTGTGGGTTTCCTAAGGGTGCTCCAGCTTCCTCCCACAGTCCAAAGATGTACAGGTTAGGTAAATTGACCAAGCTAAATTTCCTATAGTGTTTAGGGATGTGTAGGTTAGGTGCATTAGTCAGGGCTAAATATAGAGTGGAGGGGAGGATTACTCTTCGGCGGGTCGGTGTGGACTTGTTGAGCCAAAGATCCTGCTTCCACACTGGAGGGATTCTATAGATTATATTCTCTGTCCTTTCTACTGCCACCCTTTGGGACATACATCTGGGAGGAGAAAGTAGGTGGGTGTCTTGCCAATGTTAGCTCATGTCTTCATCAGGAGGTTTTGTAGGTGCTACTCACCAGGAATTTCATTGGCTATGCTGTCTTTCCATGTGAGGCCAGGATCTCTCAGAGGCTGCACTTGTGGAAGGCATCCATTGTATGGTATCTCCCAGTCAATAAGTCAGTACACCTGGGCAACTGTCTCTGTGGAGTTTGCACATTCTCCCCGTATCTGCGTGGGTTTCCTCCAGGTGTCCTGGTTTCCTCCCACAGTCCAAAGATGTGCAGGTTAGGGTGGATTGGCCATGCTAAATTGCCCATAGTGTTCAGGGATGTGCAGGCAAGGTGGATTAGCTATGCGGAATGCAGAGTTACCGGCATAGGGTGATAGGGTGGGTCTAGGTGGATGCTCTTTGGTAGGTCAGTGTGGACTCAATGGACCGAATGGCCTACTTCCACTCTGTAGGGATTCTATACTGCCTCATCAAGACCCAGTGTAAAGTTCAAGTGTAGTAGAGGGCCACATATCATTCTATGGAGGTTCTTTCTTTGTCTCCTTCCCCCACAATGATGATCTGGCCGCTGTGAGAGTATATCATCTTTAGGCACCGTCTTGTTTTTGTTTCCTAGCTCTGCAGTTCCTACCCCTCACAATCTTCTGGACAATCTGTCAATGTGAGAAAGCCTCCTATTGGCTCTCCAACTGCACAAGCCTTACCACTTCCTTCATTGGACAAGCATTGTGTTGGCTGTCATTTCAGTTGTTACCTCCCCAAAAAGTGTCTTCTGTGTCCTGGCACCATAAGTGAGATCTCTCAGGATTCAGGAATGAAGTTTCAGTCCATTAATTCTATTTCTCTCTCCTCCCTTCCTGGAAGACCTGCTGACTATATGGAAATAACTCCATGGAGGCTGGTATCCTATTACCAAGTCACCCTTTATTTACATGTGCCCAGTACGTGGACTCTGACCCAGCCAGCTCAGAGCCACCCCCTCAAGTGAGGAGAAATCTTTGAGACTCCTGTTTATATCCTGTCAGCCAGGACTCCCTGATTGGCCTCAGTTAACAGCCTCAATCAGGGATCTCATACTCAATGCAATCCACCTGGCCAACTCTTTCTAATCATGACATACATGTAGCATTTTCTGTTTTGATTCTAGACTTCCAGCATCTGCAGAGTCTTGCCTTTGTGAAACCTGAAGCATATGAAGCATGTGAAATGGAGGTAGAACAAAAAAGAAGGATTGTGGTGGAGCAGAAGGCAGCTGAGATTAAATGACAAAAGGGTTAATATTACAAAACCGATGTTTGCGGTAATACGACAAGTAAAGAAAGAGAAAAAAGTGTGTAAAGGAGGTGTGAATGGCAGAATCATGAACAGCTGATATTCCAAAGAACAGAAAAGGAAAAGAAGATAAACAAGACAGAAAAACAAATGAAAGCCAACACCAGCAAAAGGACAAAATCAAAATACATTTGTTTAATGAGTATGGAAAATCAGCACAGAGTTCAACAATTTTAGTTTGTAACATTTACCTTATTTTCTTTATTTTTCTTTGTTGTTTCTTTTTTCTCTCTTGCCTTCTTTCTGTTGATATGCTTTTCAGATGGCAGCTGTTCTTCATTCTGTCATTCACAGCCAATATATAGATGTACACACAAGTTCCCACAAACAGCAATGTGATAATGACCAGATAATCTGTCGACATGCATCTGAACAGCAACATAAATTTGCATTAATATGGTGCCTTTAACATACTGAAGCATCCCAAGGCACTTCACAGAAGCGTTATCAAGAAACTTTGACACTCATAGACATGAGGAGATGTTTGTACAAGTGACCATAGTCTCGACCAACCAAGGCTATAAAGTGTGAATTATACAAAGTGGAAAGAGAAGCAGAAAGATAAGAGAAGGGAATTGCACAGCTTTTTGTTAGAGTTAGCTGAAGAGATGAATGCTAAAGATGGAGTAATTAGAATTGCAGATACATTAAATGCTTGTATGAGATGCCAGATAGAAGCAAAGTGGATACGAAATTGGCTCAAACATGATAGAATTATGGTTAGAGAGTTATAGAATCACAGAGTCCTACTGCACAGAGACAGGCCTTTTGGCCCAAACTGGTCCATGCTGACCCCATTTTCCTACACTAGACCCATTTCCTGCACTAATCCTTTCCTTCCCATGTATTTGCCTAAATGTCTTTAAATGTTGTTAATGTACCCACCTCAACTCTTTCCTCTGGCAACTCATTCCATAAGTGTACCACCCTCTGTGTAAAAAGGTTGGCCCTCAGGATCCCTTTCAATCACTCCCCTCTAACCTTAACAGATGCCTGAAGAGCACAGCAGTTCAGGCAGCATCCAACGAGCAGCGAAATCGACGTTTTGGGCAAAAGCCCTTCATCAGAAGGGCTTTTGCCCGAAACGTCGATTTCGCTGCTCGTTGGATGCTGCCTGAACTGCTGTGCTCTTCCAGCACCACTAATCCAATATTTGGTTTTCAGCATCTGCAGTCATCGTTTTTACCTTAACTGATGCATTCTAGTCCTCGCTTCCCCAACCCGGGGAAAATAAAGACTGAGTGCATTCATCCTAACCATGCCTCTTATGATCTTATACCCTTCTCTAAGGAGCCCCCTCATTCTCCTTCACTCAAAAGAAAACTGTACTCACTTGTCCGACTTCTCCCTTCTTTCAGACCTTTGAATCCTGGCAACATCCTTGTAAATGTCTTCTGCACTCTTTCCAGTTCAATAACATCTCTCCTATAACAAGGTGGCCAAAACTGAACACAATACCCCAAGATTAGTAGATATTGTTAGGCTGGAGATCATAACTTATAGAAGCAGAAGTAAACTATTGAGCCATTAACCTGCTCCAACATTCAATGAAACCATGGCTGACTAGATAATCCACAACTCCACTTTCCTGCCTTTCCATCATAACCTTTGATGCCCTTTCTAATTAAAACTCTTTCTATCTCAGCTTTGAATGAACATAATAGCATAGCCTCCATGGTTCTCTAAAGTAAAGAATTTCAGATTTATGATAGATTTTTCTTGTTGAGAGAAGAAATTAATCTGTATCTCTGCTTTAAATGGTGAACCAATTCTCTAACATTATGCCCTCTGGCCCCAAACCCTCCCACAAGGGGAAATAATCTTGCCACATTTATCCTGTTAACCCCCCTGTGACTCTTATATATTTCGATAAGTCGCATTTCATTTGTCTCAACTTCAATATATATTAGTACAGATCTTACAAAGTGTTGGGGTAATAATAGGAACAGCATTAAACAGGAAATTAGAGTCACATGAAAAACAGCAACATCTTTAATTATGGAAGACTTTAATTTGAATATACATTGACCAACTCAAATTAGTAGAGGAGGAATTTCAGGAGAGTATACGGGATGATTTTCTGGACCAATACATTGAGGAACATACTAGAGAACAGGCCAGCCTTGAACTGAATACTTGAGAAAGGGATCATTGGCAATCTGATTATGTGAAGCTCCTTGGGGATGAGTGACAATAACTTAATAGAATTCCTCATCAAGATGAAGAGTAATGTAGTTAATTCTGAGACTAGGATCCTGAACCTAAATAGAGGGAATGATAAAGGCATGAGGTGTGAGTTGGCTATGATAGATTGGGGAATGTTATTCAAAGAGATGATGGTGGAAAGGCAATGACAAATATTTGAATCATGCGTGGGTGAACGCAACAAGTGTTCATTCTCCTTTGGTGTAAAGGCAAAACAAGAAAGATGGCCAAACCATAGCTTTTAAGGGAAACTAAAGATAGTATTAGGTTCATGAAAGAGAGATACAACTTGGCCAGAGAAAGGACCAGAGACCCAGGAGTGGGAGCAGTTCAGAATTCAGCAAAGGAAGGTAAAAGGATTGATTAAGAAATGGAAAATAAAGTATGAGAGTTAGCTTTTGGGCAACAGAGAAACTATCCGTAAAAGTTTCTCTCAGTGCGTGAGAAGTGAAAGGTTGGTGAAGACAAATGTAGGTGCCTTAGAGTCAAAAACAGGAGGATTTCTATTGGGGAACAAAGAACTGAGTGGCCAATTAAATACATGATCTTGTTCTGTGTTCACAAAGGAGGACACAAATAATATACTAGAAATCATGGGGAACTCAGGGGTTAGTGAGAGGGAGGAACGGAAAGGAAATCAATATGAGCAGTGATACAATCTTGGGGAAATTGATGGAATTGAAGGCTAATAAATCTTCAGAACATGATAATCTGCATCACAGTGCACTTAAAGAAGTGTCTCTAGCAATAATGGTTATCTTTCAAAATTCTATGGATTGTGGAACAGTTCCTACAGATTGGAGGGTAGCGAATGTAATGCCTCTGTTTACACAGGGAAGCAGAGAGAAAATGGGAAATGATGGACCAGGCAGCCTGATGTCAGTTGTGGGGAAAATGTTAGAGCCCATTATCAAAGAATCAATAGGTGGGAGGATGAGCTGTGAGGGCATGCTTCAGTGTGATTTGGAAAAGCTGAATGAGTGGGCAAATGCATGGTGGATGTGATATAATTGTGAATTGTGTTACTAATATGAGATTATCTGCTTTAGTAGCAAAAACAGAAAAACAAATTATTATCAACAGAGGAACCACGATTATCTGGCATTTGATTATCCAAATATCAGATTATCCGGGCAAAATCACAAGGTCCCTATGCTTGGCTAAACTATATTTTCCAGCATTCGATTATCCAGGATTCGATTAACTGATCAAAATACTCCCCGCCTGTGTCCTTCAGATAATTGAGGTTACTCTGTATATGGATATAAATTGAGAGAAGGGAATGTGCAATGAGAACTGGGTGTATGTGTACATCAGTCACTGAAAGGAAGCACACACATGCTGCAGCCAGTGAAGAAGGTACATGGGATATGTTCATCGTAAGGGGATTTGAGGACAGGAGCAGGGATCACTTGCTACAATTATGCAGGGCCTTGGTGATCGATTGATTGATTTATTTTTGTCACATATACTAAGGTACTGTGAAAGTGTTCTTTTACATGCTCTCTAGCAGACCGTAACAAACAAAGTGCGTCAGGGGAGCGGAACCCAGCGCAGAATACAGTGTTACAGCCACAGAGGGGGTGCAGAGGGAGAGAGAGAGATTAGAATTAACATTTGAGAGGTCTGTTCAAAAGTCTGATAACTATAGGGAAGAAACTGTTCTTGAATCTATATGTTCAGGTATTCAAATTTTTACATCTTCTGCCCCGAAGGAAGAGAGTATAACTGGGGTGGGAAGGCCTTTGATGATGTTAGTTGCCTTCCTGAGGCAGCAGGAAGTGTAGATGGAGTCAATGGATGAGAGGCTGGTTAGTGTGATGGACTGGGCTGTATTCACATCTCTCTGTAGTTTCTCATGGTCTTGGGAAGAGCAGTTGCCATACCATGTTGTGATGCATCCAGATAGAATCAGAGAACCCTACAGTGTGTAGGCAGGCAATTTGGCCCATCAGGTCCACACCAACCCTCCAAAGAGCATGCCATCCAGACCCAGTCCCTAAGCCTATTTCCCTAACCCTGCATTTGCCATGGATAACCCACCTAGCCTGCACATCTACAGGCTAGGTGGGTTATCCATGGCAAATTCATTTCCATTCAGAAGGAAATGAATGGTGGTGGTTTAACCTGAGAGTCACCACTCCTCAAGTTAGGGGGCAGGTTGAGAAGAAGCATCATTCTGCTCATGCAGGAATTCCTAGGAATATGATGAAGACCAAAGAATTTCATTTGGGCGGCACGGTGGCACAGTGGTTAGCACTGCTGCCTCACAGCGCCAGCGACCCGGGTTCAATTCCCACCTCAGGCAACTGTCTGTGTGGAGTTTGCACATTTTCCCCGTGTCTACATGGGTTTCCTCCGGGTGCTCCAGTTTCCTCCCACAGTCCAAAAATGTGCAGGTTAGGTGAATTGGCCATGCTAAATTGCCCATAGTGTTAGGTGAAGTGGTAAATGTAGGGGAATGGGTCTGGGTGGGTTGCGCTTTGGCGGGTCGGTGTGGACTTGTTGGGCTGAAGGGCCTGTTTCCATACTGAAAGTAATCTAATCTAATCTCTGGGCTCTCTGGGCCATTTAATATGGTCAATCCACCTAACCTGTACATCTTTGGACTGTGGGAGGAAACCCACGCAGACACGGAGAAAATATGCAAACTCCACATAGACAGTTGCCTGAGGATGGATTCAAACCCGCGTCCCTGTGAGGTAGCTGTGCTGACCAATGAGCCACCATGCCATCTCCAAAGATAAGATGCTTTCTCTGGTGCATTTATAAATATTGATGAGTCTTTGTGGATATGCTGCATTTCCTTAGCTTTCTGAGGAAATAGAAACCTTGTTGTACTTTCTTGACTGTGCTGTTGATATCGGTGGACCAAGACCGATTGTTGGTGACCATCACTTGATGCTCTTGATCATCTCCATCTTAGCACTGTTGATACAGACAGAAGTGTGCCCTCCACTTCATTTCCTAAAATCAATGGCCAGCTCCTTTGCTTTGCTGATGTTACTGGACAGATTGTTATCTTTACACCGTGACGCTAAGCACTGAGTCTCTTTCCTGTATTCTGTCCCGTCATTGCTCGAGATGTGAGCTACAATGGTGGTGTCGTCAGCAAACTTGTAAATGGATTTAGGGCAGAATTCAGCTACACAGTCGCGACTGTATAAGAAACATAATAGAGGCTGAGTAAGTAGCCTTGGGGCACTGGTGTTGAGGATTATGGTGGAGGAGGTGTGATTGCCGATTCCTACTGATTGCAATCTGTGGATCAAGAAGTCAAGAATCCAGTTATGATGGAGAGGGGGGAGCCAAGACCTTGGTCTCAGAGTTGAGAGATGTGATTGTTTGGAACTGGGGCGTTGAAGGTGGAATTGTAGTCAATAGTTAGGAGCCTGACATGAGTAGGCAAAAGTGGGTACTGCAGATGCTGGAGATGAGAGTCATGATTTGAGTAGTGCTGGAAAAGCACAGCAAGTCAGGCAACATCTGAGAAGCAGGAAAATCGACATTTTGGGCAAAAGCCCTTCATCAGGAATGAGGTTGGGAGCCTCAGGGATGGTGAGGTAAATGGGAGGGGGTAAATAGTTGGACGGAAGTGGGGTTTACCTTTAACTTTACACCCAACTATTGCACTCTCGGCTACCTTCTCTCAATCCCTCCTCCACCCCCCCTCCCATTTATCTCTCCAAACCGGAGGCTCCCAGCCTCATTCCTGATGCAGGGCTTTTGCCTGAAACATTGATTTTCCTGCTCCTCAGATGCTGCCTGATGTAGATATCCTTGTTATCCACATGCTGCAGGGATGTGTAGGGCCAGGGCGATGGTGTCTGCTGTGGATCTGTTGTGCTGGTAGGCCGATTGCAAAGGATCAAGGCAATCTTGGAGGCTGGAGTTCATGTGAGCTATGAGTAACCTCTCGAAGCACTTCATAATTACAGAGGTCAGAGCCACCGGGCAGTAGTCATTGAGGCATGGTGAATCAGATTTCTTTGGCACTGGGATGATGGTGGTCTCCTTGAAACAGGTGGGGATTTCAGATCGTAGTAAGGAGAGGTTAAAGATGTTTGTGAGTACTCCCGCCGACTGGTCTGGACAGGATCTGAGTGTGTGGCCAGGCCCTCCATCAGAGCCAATCACGTTCAATGGGTTCTCTCTCAAGAAGGCCAACCTAACGTTTGCAACAGTGACTGAAGGTAGAGGTGCACCTGAGGCTATTGGGATAGAGGACATCATTTCACAGACCTTCTGTTCAAAGTGAACATAGAATGCATTGAGCCTGTTGGTAGGGATGTATTGTTGCCTACGATTCTATTCAAATTCACTTTGTCACCTATTATGTCATTGCAGCCATGCCACAAACAATGGGTGTCCATATGGTTGGTCTGGGTCTCAAGCTTAGCTTGGCTTTGCCTCTTGGCATCTCGAGTGGCCTTGTGAAGGTCTTCCATGTAGAGATCAGGGTTGCCTGGTTTGTATGCCTTAGACCTGATGACTCCACACCAGTAATGTTTTGTGCAGTTTTGAACTCCTTATCTGGGGAAGGATGTTCTTGCTACAGAGGGAGTGCAGCAAGGGTCTATCAGACTGATTCCTGGGATAGAGTGGTGCTGGAAAAGCACAGCAGGTCAGGCAGCATCCAAGGAGCAGGAAAATCGACATTTTGGGCAAAAGCCCATCTTCATTCCTGAAAAAGGACTTTTGGCCGAAACATCAATTTTCCTGTTCCTCAGATACTGCCTGACCTGCTGTGCTTTTCCAGCACCACTCTAATCTTGACTCTGATCTCCAGTATCTGCAGTCCTCATTTTCACCTGATTCCTGGGTTAGTGGCACTGATGCATGAAGAGGGATTGGATTGGTGAGGCCTTTGGAAAGGGAAGGGGATTAGGGTAGATGCTGGAAGGATGCCCGTGAAGGTGGGGGAGTTGAGAACCGGGGTAACAGTATAAGGATAGGGAAGAAAAACATTTTGGACTGGGATGAGGAGGAATTTCTTCACCCAGAAAGCGATGAATCTGTAGAATTCTCCACCAGAGAAAGCATTGTATAATTTGGGGCACTTGGGATTAAAGGGATCCAAGGATATGGATGAACATCAGGAATAGGCTAATGATTTGGGTTTAGATCAGAGTGATGCTGCCTGACCTGCTGTGCTTTTCCAGCATCCTGCTCCTCGGATGCTGCCTGACCTGCTGTGCTTTTCCAGCACCACTCTGATCTAAACTCTGGCTTCCAGTATCTGCAGTCCTCACTTTTGCCGAATGATTTGGGTGATTAGCTTTGATCATAATGAATGGAGGATCAGGTTAGAAGCACTGAATGACCTACTTATGCTCCTATTTCACCTATTTCTATGTTACTTCTGTCAATGTGATCTCCATGAAGTTAAGTTTTAGGATTATTGTATTGTATTCCTTACAACCATCCCCTATTTGAGTTATATTCCGCAGCTTTATTCTTTTGCTTTTTCGTCAGTCCATCCAATCTCGCTTTATATCTTCATCTTGAGACAAGATATATTTCTCACCACTGCACTGATTGGATCCTTTGTTTACAGAGTCCCCCCCCCCCCCCCCCCATTCCTCCCCAGCCCCTAACCCCTTGTATCCTTTCCTTCTCACCCTTGTCGTATTTAACTTGCTTCCTTTGCCCAGGATGATGCTTTGGCATCAAACATTGCACAAGAAGCTTGTTAATGAGCACCATTGGGATGGAAATGACAAAAGGCTTTGTTCAAGGTGATTGTAGTGAGACTGAAAAGTGAATATAGTATCAGTAGTCCTTTTCTCACAGCCAAAGGGCCAGAAGTCACCAGATTTATTCTTCAAAAACATATGGTGTTTACTGTTGCTTATCAATTCCAAACTTCCTTTTGTTTTGTTCATAGTTAAGGCTGGCTTCTGTTTCCAGTTTGCCCGTATTTATATCCTTCTCAAGACCATAATATTTCCTTTCAACTGTCTGGTGACGTGCTTATTGTAAGGGAGGAATGGTAATGTCTGGTTTTTGACTGGAAGAAAGAGTTTCAGCCTCAGGGTATACAACAAATACTTTTGTCCGTCTGATCAGCTAGAGAATTGACCATCATTCTGCAGACAACCTAACTGAAAGAATTACGAGATAAAACTACCCTTGTGGTTTAGATTCCTGAATTACAAAATTAGTTTTTTTCCCATCCTATATTGTCTGATCCGTTGTCTTTGTGTCAGACCATGTTTATTCATTTTCATGTTTGTGAATGAACGTGTGTGTGTGCGCGTGTGTGTGTGTGCGTGTGTGTGTGCGTGTATGTGTGTGTGTGTGTGTGTGTGTGTGTGTGTGTGTGTGTGTGGTGTGTGTGTGTGTGTGTGTGTGGTTGTGGCTTGAAAGGAGCATAGTTAAGTCACGTGGTAAAATAATAATTTATTTTTTGCCATTTGTTAAGGAATATGTTTGTTTATAGCTAATTAAACTTCTTTTTTAAGATTACTTATAGTGTGGAAACAGGCCATTCGGCCCAACAAGTCCACACTAACCCGCCGAAGCGCAACCCACCCAGACCCATTCCCCTACACCTAACACTACAGGCGATTTAGCATGGCCAATTCACCTAATCTGCACATTTTTGGATTGTGGGAGGAAACCAGAGCACCTGGAGGAAACCCACGCAGACAATGTGCAAACTACACACAGAGAGTCGCCTGAGGCTGGAATTGAACCCAGGTCTCTGACGCTGTGAGGCAGCAGTGCTAACCACTGTGCCACCGTGCCACCAAGTTGATGTCAATTACTTTAATCCTGAATGGACATCAATTTGGCAAACGGATTATTTTGACGGTTGAATTGATATTAGCGATGCCTTGTCAGGCATAATTATCAGTGCACTCTTCCTAGTTGAGTTGCGACAGTAAAAGGTCGATAATTTTGGATTGGAATGAGAAAAAATCTCTTCATTTAAAGTTTGTGAATTTTTGGTATTATTTACCATTGAAGGTTGAGGAATTTAAAGCTGAAATAGATAGGTTTCTTGACTAAGCAAGGGATGTGTGGAGCATTTGTAAAAATTGGCATGCAGCAAAAAATTAGTCATGATCATATTGAGTGGTGAAGCAGGTTTGAAGGGGCAAATGGGTCATTGCTGTTCCTATTTGTAAGTTTTGATGTTCTTAAAGATTGTGTTAGCACAATCAGAGAACAGTCCTCTTAAAACCAATCCTACAGAGCTGCAATGTCAAATCTTTTAGAACCCCTACTGTGAGCACCCGGAGGAAACCCACGCAGACACGGGGAGAACGTGCAAACTCCACACAGTCAATCGCCTGAGGTGGGAATTGAACCCGGGTCTCTGGTGCTGTGAGGCAGCAGTGCTAACCACTGTGCCACCGTGCTGCCCACAAATGCATCTAACCTACACATCGCTCAACACTACGGGCAATTTCCCAAGGCCAATTCACCTAACCTGCACACCTTTGGATTGTGGGATAAAACCAGAGGTCTCAGAGGAAACCCACACAGAACATGCAAACTCTGCACAGTCACCCAAGGCTGGGATCAGAACCTGAGTCACTGGTGCTCTGAGGTAGCAGTGCTAACCACTGAGCCACCGTGGCAGCCCTTCTACTACAGACATATGGGGCCTGTACAGAACTTGTCCCAACACTGAGACAACACATAGACTGATAAAAGGATAAGCACGAAGAGCAGAAACATGCAGGGTTTAAGGAGGAACTGGGAGGTGGGAAGAAGTGGTTGGTGCAGACTGTTCTCCTACTGTAGACAGAGAGTCAACAGTGAGCTGACAGACCTGAACAAAGCCATCCCGTCTCACAGCTATAACGTACAGCAGTTGGGCTGAACACTGGAGAAGGGCTTCTCCTTTGGAGCTGCAAATCAATCAGATGAGCCAGCAGCTTCAACAATCTCAGTAGTGTCAGAACTCAGTAACACGTGCTGCTGTAACTGCAGCCTGGTACCTAAAAAGACCACCTCAACCTGTCTACCTCCCTCCCCGACTCTAACCTCTCACCCTCACAACGTGCAGCCCTCCAATCTCTCTGCTCCAATCCCGACCTCACCATCAAGCCAGCAGATAAAGGGGGCACAGTGGAAGTCTGGTGCACTGATCTCTACACCGCTAAAGCCAAACATTAACTCGATGACACCTCTTCCTCCTGCCCCCACGACCATGACCCCATCCCCCCATCACCAAACCATCATCTCCCAGACCATACAGAACCTCATCACCTCAGGAGATCTCTCACCCACAGCTTCCAACCTCATAGTCTGGGAACCCCACACTGCCCGGTTCTACCTCCTTCCCAAGATCCACAAGCCTGATCACCCTGGCTGACCCATTGTCTCAGCGTGCTCCTGCCCCACTGAACTCATCTCTACCTACTTCGACACTGTCCTATCCCCGCTAGTCCAGGAACTCCCCACACACATTCGAGACACCACCCATGCCCTCCACCTCCATTAAGACTTCCGTTTCCCAGCCCCCAATGCCTTATCTTCACCATGGATATCCAATCCCTCTACACCTCCATCCGCCATGACCAGGGCCTCCAAGCCCTCTGTTTTTTCCTCTCCCGACGTCCCCAACAGTACCCTTCCACCGACACTCTCATTCGTTTGGCCGAATTGGTCCTCACCCTTAACAATTTCTCCTTCGAATCCTCCCACTTCCTCCAGACCAAAGGGGTAGCCATGGGCACACATATGGGCCCCAGCTATGCCTGTCTCTTTGTTGGCTACGTAGAACAGTCGATCTTCCATAATTACCCTCTTCCTCCGCTACTTTGATGACTGCATTGGCGCCACTTCGTGCGCCCGCGAGGAGGTTGAGCAATTCATCAACTTCACCAACACATTCCACCCTGACCTTAAATTTACCTGGACCATCTCTGACACCTCCCTCCCCTTCCTGGACCTCTCCATCTCCATTAATGACAACCGACTTGACACTGACATTTATTATAAATGTACCAACTCCCACAGCTACCTGGATTACACCTCTTTGCACCCTACCTCTTGCAAAAATGCCATCCCAATTCCTTCGCCTACGCCGTATCTGATCCCAGGAGGACCAGTTCCACCACAGAACACACCAGATGGCCCCCTTCTTTAGAGACCACAATTTCCCTTCCCACGTGGTTAAAGAGGCCCTCCAACGCATCTCGTCTACATCCCGCACCTCCGCCCTCAGACCCCACCTCTCCAACCATAACAAGGACAGAACGCCCCTGGTGCTCACCTTTCACCCTACCGACCCTCGCATAAACCAAATCATCCGCCAACATTTCCGCCACCTCCAAAAAGACCCCAACACCAGGGATATATTTCCCTCACCACCCCATTCCATCTTCCGCAAAGACCGTTCCCTCCGTGACTACCTGATCAGGTCCACACCCCCCTACAACCCACCCTCCCATCCTCGCACCTTCCCCTGCTACCTCAGGAATTGCAAAACCTGCACCCACACCTTATCCCTCACCTCCATCCAAGGCCCTAAAGGAGCCTTCCACATCCATCAAAGTTTTACCTGCACATCCCCTAATATCATTTATTGTATCCGTTGCTCCCGATGTGGTCTCCTCTACATTGGGGAGACTGGACGCCTCCTAGCAGAGCGCTTTAGGGAACATCTCAGGGACACCCGCACCAATCAACCACACCGCCCCGTGGCCCAACATTTCAACTCCTCCTCCCACTCTGCCGAAGACATGGAGGTCCTGGACCTCCTTCACCGCTGCTCCCTCACCACCAGATGCCTGGAGGAAGAACGCCTCATTTTCCGCCTCGGAATACTTCAACCCCAGGGCATCAATGTGGACTTCAACAGTTTCCTCATTTACCCTTCCCCCACCTCACCCCAGTTCCAAACTTTCAGCTCAGCACTGTCCCCATGACTTGTCCTACCTGCCTATCTTCTTTTCCACCTATCCACTCCTCCCTCCTCTCTGACCTATCACCTTCATCCCCTCCCCCACTCACCTATTGTACTCTATGCTACTTTCTCCCCACCCCCACCTTCCTCTAGCTTATCTCTCCACCCTTCAGGCTCTCTGCCTTTATTCCTGATGAAGGGCTTTAGCCCGAAACGTCGATTTTACTGCTCCTCAGATGCTGCCTGAACTGCTGTGCTCTTCCAGCACCACTAATCCAGAACCTAAAAAGACTCAGCAGATCCCAGGTTGAGATAAATCAGGCATATTAGTCAGAAGGAGTTTGCTTAACTCAGAAAAGGGCAAAGTAGGAGGAGACTGCAAATTTTGAAGTGTGGAGAGGAAAAAAGGAAATGAGGATTTCGACCAATTGGCAAATGGCATCTCCAAGGACGGTAACAACTTTTCATAAACTTAATTGACCCTTAATTATTTATTAATGGCGGTGACTATTTTAGTGTCTGCCCACCCTCCATGTTATGAGGGCAAGCTTGTGAGGGGATGCTAAGGTTGTGGGCTGGGAATCCATCCTTTTTCACATGCTATTACACACACACGTTTTCACACATGCAACAATACACAGATACACAGACTACACACACACTACACACACACAAACAAACACAGACATACACACACTTTCACAGATACAAACAGATGCAAATATGCGTGCACGTAGACATTCACACATAAACAAGTACACACACATACATAGACACACACATGCACACACACACACACAAACAGATGCACACGCATGCACACACATAAACAGACACACATACAGAAACAGACACACACACACGCACACACACAAACAGACACACACACACACACACAAACAGACACATACACACACAGACACACACACACACTAACAGACACACATACACACACACACATACATACACAACAGGAGGAGGCCATCTAACTCCTATCACAACATTTAGTGAGATCACGGCCAGTCTGTAAATTACCCCCATTCCCATCCTTAATTCTAAATGTTTTCAAACTTGTTTCACAGAAATCTAAAAGTGTCCATTTGATGAATATTAGTTGACTGGGCATCTACTCCTTTTCGCAGTTGAGATTTGAACATTTTTAAAATATCCTTTGTGCAAAGACTTATTCCTAAATTTCTCTGCTGAAGGACCTGGCTCTGACATTCAGCTTGTTTCCCAGTTCCTTGGACCTCTTCAACTGTGAATCTTTTTTTTCTTTTCTTCTTCTTTCTTTTTTTCTTTATCTATTCTATCAGTTTCTTCAAAAATGTCATTGTACTAAATCAAAACACACCTTAATCGTCTATATTCCAGTGAATATAAGGTTAGTCATGAAGAAATGTGGGTGGCACAGTGGCACAGTGGTTAACACTGCTGCCTCCCAGCGTCAGAGACCTGGGTTCAATTCCCGCCTCAGGCAACTGACTGTGTGGAGTTTGCACATTCTCTCCGGGTTTCCTCGGGGTGCTCCAGTTTCCTCCCACAGACCAAAAATATGCCAGTTAGGTGAATTGGCCATGCTAAATTGCCTGTAGTGTTAGGTGCAGGGGTAAATTTGGGGGCAGGTCGGTGTGGATTTGTTGGGCCAAAGGGCCTGTTTCTACACTGTAAGTAATCTAGTCTAAATGAGCAGAGAACCTGCCCATAGACAGGTCACAATCAGTCTAAGCAGTGTTTAGGTTATGTAAACTCTCAACATAATCTAAATGAAGATGCAATATAAAAGATAGCTACAGCACCAATTCTACTCAGTAATGAATCAAAAGACAATGGCAAGAACTCCTAATATAACAGCAACACGATCCACCAATCATTAGTCATGACTTACTATATCACTGTGTTCTTGTTCTTGTTCTTGAAGCTGGCCTGTCAGTTTAGGTAACATTACTTTCACATGATACTTTATCAGTTTACCAAAGGTGCTTGGTTCTTAACTGTTTGCTAAAGTGACTTATCCAGTCTTTCACTCTTACCAAAAAGAAAAATAAGAATAAAGCCAGATAACATGTTTAGTTGAGACTACAAAATCAGATCACAACATGGCTTAGTGGTATCTTACTATACTGTTAATCCAGTGACCCAAAGAATGTTCTGGAGACTTGGGTTTGAATATCATCATGGCAGATGAATTTGAGGTCAATAATAAAAATTACAAATCTAACTGATGACTGTGAATTGTTGATACAACCCTTCTGGTTCACCAGTGCCCTCTATGGAAGGAAATCTAGCATCCATATCTGGTCTGGCCTACAATGTGATTCGCTCTTAACTGGCTTCTGGGTATTTAGGGATGGATGATAAATGTCGTTTTAACCAGTGATGCTATCCCATTACAGGAATTCAAAAAGAAACATTGCAGATGTGTGTTCAGACTCCCAGATAACTTTGTCATGTTTTCCGACACCAAAATTGGAAGAGCTCTCTCACAGATTAGTCAAACGACAACCTGATGCAATCATATTCCAGATCGTAAATCCGATGTCCCTGATGCCTCCATCAACATCCCTGGCCACATCCTGGATCACTGACAGGTCAGACCTGGCTGAGGTGATACCACAGTCACATGCAGTCAGTGATGGTGCCCCTGGAAATCCACACATCATCTCACCACCAAGTGGAGTTTCATGGCTTCAGGTCAAACATCCCAAAAGAACCCAAAGCTGATTGTAACATACTACCCCCGCAGCCCCTCCACCCCCTCACCCTCCCCAACCTCAGCAAAGCAAGGTAGGAGTTTCATGGTGAATGGTAGGTTCTTAAGGAGTGAGGTGGAACAGAGGGACCTTGGAGTTCAGGTGCATGGTTCTCTGAAAGTGCAGTCACACGTAGACAGGGCAGTGAAGAAGGCTTTTAGCACACTGACCTTCATCAATCAAGGCATTGAGTATAGAAGTTATGTTGCAGTTGTACAGGATGTACTTGGAGTATTGTGTTCAGTTTTAGTCAACTTGCTATAGGAAGAATGTTATTAAACTGGAAAGAGTGCAGAAGAAATTTACAAGGATGTTGCCAGGACTCAAGGGTCTGAGTTATAGGCAGAGGTTGGACAAACTAGGCTTTTTCTTTAGAATGTAGGAGACTGAGGGGGTTCTTACAGAAGTGTGTAAGATGATGAGAGGAATGGATAGAGTGAATGCACTCAGTGTTTTTCCCAGGGTTGGGGAATCAAGGACTAGAGGCCATCAGTTTAAGGTTAGAGGGGAAAGAATAAAAGGGAACCTGAGAAGCAACGTTTTTACACAGAGGGTGGTACGCATATGGAATGAGATGCCATTAGAAATGGTTGAGGCGGGTACATTAACAATGTTTAAAAGGCATTTGGACAAATACATGGATAGGAAACACTTAGAAGGATATGGGCCAGCTGCAGGGAAATGGGGCTAGTATGAATGGATATTTTGTTCAGTATGGAACAGTTTGGGCCAAAGGCCTGTCTCTGTGCTGTAAGACTCTCTGACTACAACTGATGAATCACTACTCCTCCATGTTGAACAGCACCAGAAGAACATCTTGGGGGCAACAAAGGCAGGGGAAAGGTTTTGGATAGGGATTCATCAAAGTAATTTGCAAAGGGGAGCTCAGCAGCACAACCACTAACCAAGCTGATTGACTTCAATAATAGCTGGAGGAAAAGTAAAATACATTGGGTGCTGGAAATCTAAAACAAACACTGAGAATTTTGGAGAAATTGAGCAGGTCTGGCAGCGTCTGCAAAGAGAAACAACTCTAAAGAGAGTCAGATTCAAAATATTCGCTCTATTTCCCTTGACAATGTTATCAGAGCTACTGCATTTCTCTAGCATTCTCTGATGTTGTTGTCCTAGACTGGGAGCTATGAAATGGCGGGGGTGGGGGTGGGGGGGGGGGGGGGGGTCTCGTCACATACAGCATATTAGTCTCAGGTGAAGCCTCCCCCCATTTGGAGGGCTCACCCTATAGCTAGTAACTGACAATGAGCCATGTGTTCAGGGAGTAATGGTTATGTCACTGGACAAGTAATGTATGTATGCTATTGTTCTGGTGAAATGAGTTCAAATCCTTGTATGGCAGATGGTGAAATCTGCATGTAAATAATAAATCTGACTTACATAAAGAAACAGGTTTGTGGCAA
Source organism: Chiloscyllium punctatum (assembly GCF_047496795.1). Lineage (NCBI taxonomy): Eukaryota > Metazoa > Chordata > Chondrichthyes > Orectolobiformes > Hemiscylliidae > Chiloscyllium > Chiloscyllium punctatum. The sequence continues at coordinate 11,178,100 of NC_092764.1, read as the reverse complement.
CTAGGAAACAAAAATCCATCTACTCCATTAATGCCCCCAAAGAAAGGAAAATTTCCCTCCCTAACTGTTTTGGCCAACTACAAGGACAGACATCCATCAATATGGTTGACTCTTATTTGCTCTCTGAAATAGCTCAGCAAGCCATCTAATTCAAGGCAAATTCGAGATAGGCAATAAGTGTTGGCCTTGCCAGTGATGTTTATGCCTCAAGAAAGAAATATAAAGTCATTAGGGGGCAAAGATAATGTCAATGATAATGTTTTTTCCTTCCCGGGGTGGGGTAGTTCAAAACTGGGGACATATTTTTAAGGTGAGAGGGGAAAGATTTAAAAAGGACATGAGAGCTAACTTTTTTTTCACAGGGAGTGGTTCATATGTGGAATGAACTGCCGTAGGAACTGGTGGATCAGATACAGTTATAATGTTCAGAGGACAGTTGGACTGGTACACGAATAGGAAAAGATGAGGCATAAGGGCCAAGTACAGGCAGGTGGGACGAGATTCATTTGGGCATGGACTGGTTGGACCGAAGGGCCGTTTCCATGTTGTATTATTCTATGACTCTAATTAAAATTAATTTGGTTGAGGTGAGAATTCCAATCCCATTGAAAGGCAGAGTTGAATCCAAGATCTGTTGGTCGATCAAATGGCAGGCAGCTCTCCCTGTGTGTTGCCCATGATAGTACTGCATGCTGAAGAGGAGGTGGCACTTATGAAGAGTCTGGTATCTTACTGAGTCTAGCCAGCCACATTTTACAAAGATGGTGAATGGGATAAGTCATAGAGTTATGAGGAGAAACAACACAAGAATAGGGAAGCAGGAAAATGATGTATTTGAATTGCCGAAAGGTGTTCAAATCACATTTAGGTTACTAAATGAAATAAGAGCCCATGCTGTTGGGGTAGCATGAGCTAACTCATAGAAGACAGAGAGTTGAGAGAAGGGGGGCATTTTGAGAATGGCGACATTGTAGTGTACCTGGTGGAGTGCAACGTGAATTAGTGCTGCGACCACAATTTTTTACACTGTTTATTAATGACTAGGGAGTGAATGTTTTAACAGCAGTTCACACAAAAGTATGTGAGATTTCAAGTAATAAGAATGGTACATAGAGTCTACATAGGGTTCTCGTCAACTTAAGTGAGTGGGTAAATAGAAATTTGGCATAATATGTGATGCATTTTGGCAGGATGAGTAGAGGAACTGAAAGTTATTTAAATGGAGAAAGAACTGCAGCAAGTTGCAGGACGGGGGTCTCATGAATGACTCAAAAAAAGCTAATATAAATGTTCAGTTTATATACTGGCATGAGACGCAGTCCAGAGAAGGTTCACTTGTGTGATCCCAGGTATGGAGAGAATTTCTGATAATCAGAATAATGGATGCCAGCTGGTGACTGGTGGTATTCCACAGGGGACCATGTTGGGACCACAACTATTCACATTATACATTAACGATCTGGACAAAACAACTGAGGGTATTGTTGCTCAGTTTGCAGTTGACACAAAGATAGGTGAAGGAGTGAGTAGTGTTGAGGAAATGGGGAGGCTGCAGAAAGACTTAAACAGACTAAGAAAGTGTGATAAGGAGTTGGAGATAGAATGCAATGTGCGAAAATGTGCAGTTATGCACTTTCATAGGTAGAATAGATTTGCAGACTATTTTCTAAATGGGGAACAAAGAACAAAGAACAAAGAAAATTTACAGGCCAGGAACAGGTCCTTCGGCCCTCCAAGCCTGAGCCGATCCAAATATACTGTCTAATAAGAAATCTGAAGCACAAAGTGGGATTGTCTTAAACTGCAGATTCAGTTGGCAGTGATGAAGGAAATGCAAAGTTAGCATTCTAGAATACAAGAACAGAAATATATTATTGAAGCTGTAAAAGGCTCTGGTTAGACAGCAGTTGGAATATTGTGATCAGTTTTGGGCCCCATACCTAAGGAACGATGGGTTGGTGTTGGAGGGGCTCCAGAGGAGATTTACAAGAATGAACATGGGGATGAAAGGCTTGTCATATGAAGGGCAGTTGAGGACTGTGCTTGATGGGGTTTAAAAGGATGAAGGGGGTGCTTACTGAAACTTACAAAATACAGAACTAAAGACAGTCAAAGCCCTCGAAGAATACAAAGATAGAAGGAAAGATTGCAAACAAGATATTAGAATGGCTAAACAGGGCCAAGAAATGTATTTGCAAATAGGAGTAAGGAAATCCCAAGGCATTTATTACATTTTAAGGAGCAAGAACATAACTAGGGAAAGGGTAATTCCACTTGAATGACAGAAGGAATTTATGCATGGAGTCTGAGGAAGTGGGTGAGGTCCTTAATGAATATTTTGCATCATTATTCACTAAGTAGATGGTGAGTCTTGAGAAGGATATTTCAATATTCTAGGTCAATATAAAGAAGGAAGAAGTGTTGGATGTTTTGAATAGCATTAAGGCAGAGAGACCCCAGGGCCTGGGGGGACCTATCCCAGAATACTGAAGGAGGCAGGTGAAGAAATTGATGGGCCCTTGTACAAAATCTCTACATCCCTTTTGTTACAGGAGAGGTTCCAGAGGACTGAAGAATAGTCAATATTTTTCTTATAGTTAAGAAGGCTAACAAGGATAATCAAGGAATTACAAGGCAGTAGGCTTTATTATCAGGATTTTATTGAATTACTTTCCCAAGCTGGATGGGATTTGGAAAAAATATGGATTTATTAGTGATAGGCAGCATGACTTTGTGCAGGGAAGATCGTACCTCACAAACTTCATTGAGTTTTTTGAGGAAATGATAAAGATGATTAATGAGGGCAAGGTGGTGATGTTGTTTATATGGACTTTCGCAAGGCCTTTGACAAAGTCCTTTATGGCAGGCTGATATAAAAGGATCCATGGTGAGCTGGTAAGATGGATACAGAATTGGTTTAGTCACAGATGACAGAGATTGGCAGAGAGAGGGTATTTTTCTGACTGAAGATCTGTGACCAGCAGTGTTTCATAGGGACCCCTAAATTATTTATAAATGATTTAGAGAAAAATTAGATGGTATGATTAGTTAAGTTTGCAGATGATACAAGAATTGGGGTAATTGTATATATTGAGGATTGCTCGAGGATACATCAGGGTATAGCTAAGCTGGAGACTTGGGTAGTGAAATGGCAGATGGAGTTTACACAGACAATGGAAGATCTAATGCAGGAGGGGAGTATACAGTAAATGACAGAATCCTCAGTATCATCAACATACAGAAAGGTCTAGGCACACAGGTCCACAGTTCTCTGAAACTGGCAACAAAAATGGGTACGGTGGTAATGAAGGTGTATGGCATGCTTGCCTTCAATGGTTGGGGCAGAGAATATAAAAATTAGCAAGCCATATCACAACTGTATAGAACTTCAGTTTGGCCACAAATGAAATGTTATGATTTGTTCTAGTTGCCACACTACCAGAAAGATGTGGAAGCTTTGGAAAGGGTATAGAACTGGTTTACTAGGATGTTGCCTGGTTTGGAGAGAATTAACTATGTGGAGAGATTGTACAGCCTTGGTTTGTTTTCACTTGAACATCGAAGGATGAGCGATGACCTGTTAGACGTTTACAAAATTATGAGAGACATGGAAATAGAATGGAATCCCAGAGTCATGTTCCCAGGAACATTAAAGATGTGAAAGGCAGGTTGCTTTTACACAGAAGGTGGTAAGCACCGAGAATGCATTGTCAAAGGAAGAAATGGAAGCAGATACAACAGCAACATTTAAATGGCATCTTGACAGATACACGAATAGGCAGGTACTAGAGGGATACAGACGGCATGGTGGTAAAAGGTTTTTGTTTAGAAAAGCATCATGTGTCAGCACAGTCAGGGTGGGTGAAAGGGTCTGTTCCTGCGCTGTACTGTTCTTTGTTCTTCGAACACAGCCCCATCTTTTCAGTATGGGTTAATAATCAAGGCAGCGTCCATCTCAGTCATCCAGTATAGAGCACATCCAAAAATATATTTGGGATCTTTTGGATTTTCCTTCCCAAACTTTTATAATTGCTTTATCTGAAGATTTTTGTTGGTGTCACTTAATGTTTATTAAAGGTTTCACTTTTAAACAAAAGCACCAGGATGGATTTTTAACTTCCGAGTAGCGTGGGATCGCAATTTCCCTCCACTCCCAGGAAATGTCACAAACATAATTAATTTATTTCAGTTTTTTTTCTTTAAAAGACCCAGTCAACAGGCTAGTCAAAGGCAAGAAGACCAAAAGGGCTGAATGGCCTCCTTCTGTGTCATCATTCTGTGAAAATTGATTGATTTGATCATCACATGAGACAATGATGTTGGAGTCATTCACTAATCTCAGCACTCAATCTTTATGAGTTACCATGAGGAAACCATCAGTGTTGGAACGCTTTGGGAACTTAAGATTAGGATCATATATTCCTCAATGTGAGGCACAATTACTACTATGCATGATCTCAAAGTTCTTATCCATTTTCTCCCAAAAGGAAACTATTTATTCTTTTGTTGGAAGTCAGTACCACTCATCATGCCAGCATTTGTTATACATCTCTGATTGCGCTGTGAAATCGCCAAGAAAGACAATCTCATTGATGTGGGTTTGGATTCACAGACAGGCTGACCATTAAAGGATAGCTTTCCCTCAAAGGCATTGGTACCCATGGGGTTTTAGAGAAACCAACAGTAGTTGTCATGGTCACCGTTATTGAGACTAGCTTTGGATTTCAGATGTATTAATCAAAGATAATCTTCACTAGCTGGGTAGGATTTGAAACCATTTCCCCAGAATGTTAATGTTGAGATTAACATTATCATGAGTAGATCATCTGTTAATGTTAAGCGTTGCTTCTGATCATGATATTTTCTTAGAACCTGACCAACCAGATCAACAAAGTCTGACTTTGGTACACTCCTCAATTACTTTCTGAGCTCTATGGATTTCTCTTAGCTTCATCACAGCAGCAGGATAATGAAAGTGTTACTCCAGTGGAAATTCATACTATTTCTTCAGTAAGGACACAATCTTCATTTTTAGCCTGATCAACTGTCACTCTGGATAATGTGTCTGATGCAATTTAGATATTTGGTTGGCTACATCTCATTAAGGGAGTCTGAATTTTTGGATTGTCAGTGATCTTTTCAATTATTTATTTTTGACCCCGCCAGTTAGATTAATGACTCGAGCTCTGTTTTCGACTGAAATCTCAATTCCAGGAGATGATCAGAGAAACATTCACAGTCCCATGTTACTGCTCAAACCTCTTTCTTGATTGCTACCAAATGTTGTTCTGCTTTTGTCAGTGCTCTTAATGCAAAGTAAATAGGTTTCCTGCTCCCATTATCCTGAACAGAAATGAGTGCAGCACTTAGTCCCATGTAGGTTGCATCCACAGCTATGGCTGGGTGTTCTGGGGTTGGGGTGATCTAATGTACCTGAGGAATGCAACGTGTATTTTATCTTACTGGATGCTGTTGTCTGTTCCAGAGTCCAAAGCCACGATTGACTCCTCCATCCTAATGGAATTCTAAGCAGTGGTGAGGCATGCTTGGCATGGCTGAATTGGTCTTCTGAAGTAGTTTGTATCTTTTTAGAGATCTTTCAGCTCTTCCGCTATTAATCTTGATGTTTTAAATCGACAAAGATCGTTGCTCCCAGTTGCTAAAAATAATTAATGGCTTTCCTTTCTGCATTGAACATACTGGACATATCCATATTGGGTTTACGAGGATGTTGCCTGGTATGGAAGGTGATAGCTATGAAGAGAGGTTGAGTAGGTTAGGTTTGATTGAAGTTTACAAAATCATGAAGGGTATAGACAGAGTGGATAGAGACAAGCTTTTTCCCAGGGTGAAAGATTCAATAACGAGAGGTCAAGCTTTCAAGGTGAGAGGTGGAAAGTTTAAGGAGGATACACGCGGCAAGTACTTCCCACAGAGAGTGATGGGCATTTGGAATGCGTTGCCAGCAGAGGTGGTAGAGGCAGGCACGGTAGATTCATTTAAGATTTGTCTGGACAGATGAATGAGTCGGTGGGGAGCAGAGGGATACAGATGCTTAGGAATTGACCGACAGGTTTCGACAGTACATTTGGATTGGCTCAGGCTTGGAGGGCCGAAGGGCCTGTTCCTGGGCTGTAAATTTTCTTTGTTCTTTGTTCTTTATGTTCAAAACAAGCAACAATAGATCTGCATACTTGTTAAACATTTTAAATTCTGTTCTGTACTGGAGGTCTGCTATGTCCCAATTTATAATGAAGGGAATTTTAAGGGAATTATCATGAAAGGAATTTTAGCTCCAACAATTGGCTTTTGGGTTTTCTTTGACTCCTATCAATTTGGTTCACACTCTGAATGCTTGATTCCCACAAATGTGCTCATAGAAGTCTCAATGTGGATTTGTGTACTTCCAGTAAGCTGTGATTTCATTACTTTCCAACACTATAATGAGCAAAGTTGTTAGCGGTTGTGTCTTGCAATTTAGCAGAATTTAAGACTATTGACCATATGTTGCACCTGTAGATTAATTTGCTTGCTGACTATTCTAGCGTGCCAGCTTCACCAGCCCATTGTTTCCCACTACTGTTCACCATGTTTTATTAATGATTATGGTTTAATAGCCAATGGTTCACGAGGGATAAACAGGGTTAGTTTATTCAAAACAATGAATCACATTACAAGAAGCAGACATCACAACTGATTGTTGTGTGTATAGCTTGCAAACTCCATTAAAGACTGATTGACAGGCACAGTTGCAACATTGTGTGCTTTTAACATATATATTCCTTAAAGGTAAATAGACATTTCACAACTTAATATGATTCACTCAAGTTCTTGCCTGACCTAGAATCTATAACTTTCAAACTCAGATGCAAGAGAACAGCCAAGTGAAGCAAGTTAATTCTTGACATTGAAAAAAGGTGATAACTGAACCGGACATGAATGAACGAAAGAAATATAATTTAGTGTCAGTGTGCCAAATATAAATAATTATAAAACATTTTAATAATTTGGCCAACAAACATAACAATACATATTCACAATTGACTGCAATTTATTCTGAAAATTGGAGTGAAAATTGCTACCTTTTCTCCTTCACCACTGTTGGAATGCTGTAATTAGCCTGAGCCTTACTATAAACACAGGCCAATATTCCAGGCTGCTTTTATTTTGAGTTATCAGCTTTTTGAAGCTGTTGGCCAACTTCCTTTTGTCTCACAGGTCGACAGTGTATGAATCTGATTGGAACCATGCCTGTTTCCAACAGAAGGGCTTCTGAAGGCAGGAGAAGTCTTTATTTCCTCTCTCGTCTACAGAGAGGAAAACTAATTAAAACCAAAAGCAGCATCCATCAGATCCCTTTGGGTTCTTTAGCCTGAAGAAAATCAGATGCTGGCCATTATTACTTGGTCAGAGACTGATAAGCCTAAGTTGAAGTACGTCGAAAAAAAAATTATGTGAACTCAAGGCCCCAAGCTAAACTGAAACTTAGGTTCCCAGCTCAAGGTTCAATCCCTCATCAGCTGCAATACTGCAGGATGTAATGAATTGGTTTAATCTTGGAAAGAATCCTGGACATCAAGCCTCCTGTTATCCCAAACCTGGAGCTGTTTTTGGGACTCATCACCAAAACTGTCAGCTAGTTCAGAGGTTACTTAGCCAAGCTCTTTATTACAGCACAGGTTTCAATCACCATAAGTGTTTATAAGTAAGAACAGTTTAGAAATTCATGTTACAACTGCATTTGTTAATGTAGAAAAGTATTATCAACTACACCAGAATGTGTGACTGCGCAGAATCTTCTCACCCTCTGGTCATAGAAGTGACAATATTTTGGTCTCTCAAACCTTCACTGGACTCTCAGATTGACTTTTGCTCATACACACGTCTCGCTGAGTATCCTATCAAGGAGAAATGAAATTAAACCTTCTGGACTCCTAGTCACATGTGTGTAGCAACAAGTTCCAGTAGCATCAATGTTACTATAGGTGTTAATGAGAAATACTTTCAGCGCTTGGGGTCATAATTGGTGCAAAGCAAAATATTTGCATCTGTTGGAAGCCAGTTATTATAGCCTGCACTCACAAGAATTCATTGTGGATGTGTCCTCAGCCAATCTTAATGAACCAGAGTGCTTGTTAACAGAATCAACAGAATTCACCCTTTGTCCTAATTCCTCTGATATTACACATAGCAGAACACAGAAAACTTTCCAGAACTCAAATCTTGAGTGCATGAGTGTAAGATGAGACTCTAATAAATCCAGGAATGATTTCAGAAGAGCAGCAGCATACCTTTGACGCAATGAAACAGCCCAAGATGCACCCTGGGGCAAGTGAAGATTAAAGTTAACTGCTTCATCAGTTAACCCAAAGCTTGGTCAAAGAGGCTTTGAGAATAATCTTAAAAGAGGAAAGTAGGACAGAGAATTTCATACAAACAACTGCAGAGCCCCAGATTTCAGCAACTAAAGGCATAATAATCAATTATAATTGGAAATGTACAAAAGTTCAGAATTATAAAAGCATAGACATCTCAGAGGGTGTAGGGCTAGATAAGTTATAGACATTTGGAGATACAAAGCCATCGAGGGAAATGAAAGGATGATAGTTTTAGATTCAAGATGCTGCTTGAATGAGAGTGAATGTAAGTCAGTAAACATAGAGGCAACCAAGAACAGGATTTGCTGCCATTTAAGACATCATCAGCAGAGTTTTGGACAACTTCAAGCTTATAAATCTGAATACTTGCAACTAGTTGTACTAAAGGCTTTAGCAGCAGCTCATGGGTTGAGACGGGGTAAAGTTACTGAACATTACATTGGAAGAATAAACAATCTTAATGATGACATGGAAAACAAGTTGGGAAGTCCTCATTTTAGAAGTAAATGTGACATCAATGTAGCGAACAGAATGACTTAATCTTCAATTGTTAATGAAGTGTCACTAGCCAGGGAAAAGAGATTGAAGTAGGAGCAACAAACAATAGCTTTTGGCTTGCCAATATTTAATTTCAAAAATGTCTTCTCAACCAGTCCTGGTCAAGATGTAAGTGAGATATAGGAACAACAACAATGACTAGGAAGAGGCCAAGGACAGATTCTTGGGCAACACTAGAACCAATGGTTCAGGAATGGAAAGATAAGACATTGCAGAATTTCTTTGGCCACATTAGGGCCCTTGGTTTTCATGATGAAGGAGACCCTCACCACTATCGCAAACATGGTGGAAAATGTTTAGAATCCCAAGTCCCACTCTTGAACTGAGCTTTTCCCATTTTTTTGTGGGAGTGAAATTGGGTGTACTGCGTGGTTACACAGAAAACTTAGAAACATGGAAGATAGGAAGAAACGAGAGTAGGCTATTTGATGCCTCAAGCCTACACCACTATTCATTATGAACATAGCTGACCAGCAAACTCAATACCTTAATTCTGCCCTCCCCCATTATCCTTCGATTCCTTGAGCCACAAGAATTATATCTAACTCCTTGAAAACAGATAATGCTTTGGCCTCAACCACTCTCTGTAATAGTGAATTCCACTAGCTCACCATTCTTTGGGTGAAATAATTTTTCCTCATCTTCAACCTGAAAGGTTTATGCCTTATCCTTAAACTATGACTCCTGATTTATGGCCTACCCCAACATCAGGAATATTCTTCTTGTATCTAATCTGTCCAGTCAAGTTAGAAATTTATAGGTTTCTATGAGACCCCATCATTCATAGAATCCTTACAATGTGGAAGTAGGCCATTTGGCCCATTGAGTCTACACTGATCCACTGAAGAAAACTCCACCAAGGCCCACCCTACTCCTGTAATCCTACATTTCCTATAGCCAATCCACCTGACGTGCACATGTTTGGACTATGGGAGGAAACCGGAGCACCCAGAGGAAAACCATGCAGACACGGGAGGATGTGAAAACCCCAGACAATCACCTGAGGATGGAATCAAACCAGAATCTCAGGCACTGTGAGGCAGCACTACTAACCACGGAGCTACTAATACAATTCTGACCATTCATATATGTGCATTTACAGAGACAGCTCGCCATGTAAATAATACCTGCTACCATTAAACGAGATGCATTCCATTCAGAAATTGGTGTCTATGATCCAGTGTGTGGAGATGAAGTCAGGTAAGAACAGTACTGCTGTCAGTGTTCTCATTGTCTATTGAGGGTAACACTTAAGAGAGTTGGGGCACTCTACTGAACATGGCCTTGGAAGACTTGGGAGGTGAGGATGAGGGAGTATAGCTTAAAGATACTTCTGGATGATGAGGGATTCAGGTGCCCTTTGAGATTATTATATCTGTAGAAGATTGTATAGGTAAGATTATATAAACCGTTTGGATCAGTTCAAATTGTCAGCGCCAGTTTAAGCAGATCAGAGTTGTCAAAAAGAGTCAGCAATATTGACCTGTCAAGAATGACTAAGAAGCAGCAAAACATATGGATCTGCCAAAATAAGCAAATTTTCTCAATAGAGTGTAATACAGGACTTTATGCAATACAACTTTATTCAAAGTTTGTGAGAAGATTTGTAGCTCAGGTGCTCGTTGTTGTGGTTCTGTTCGCCGAGCCGGGAATTTGTGTTGCAGACGTTTCGTCCCCTGTCTAGGTGACATCCTCAGTGCTTGGGAGCCTCCTGTGAAGCGCTTCTGTGATCTTTCCTCTGGCATTTATAGTGGTTTGAATCTGCTGCTTCCTGTTGTCAGTTCCAGCTGTCCATTGCAGGGGTCGGTATATTGGGTTCAGGTCGATATGCTTATTGATTGAATCTGTGGATGAGTGCCATGCCTCTAGGAATTCCCTAGCTGTTCTCTGTTTGGCTTGCCCTATAATGGTAGTGTTGTCCCAGTCGAATTCATGTTGCTTGTCATCTGCGTGTGTGGCTACTAAGGATAGCTGGTCGTGTCGTTTCGTGGCTAGTTGGTGTTCATGGATGCGGATCGTTAACTGTCTTCCTGTTTGTCCTATGTAGTGTTTTGTGCAGTCCTTGCATGGGATTTTGTACACTACATTGGTTTTACTCATGCTGGGTATCGGGTTCTTCGTTCTGGTGAGTTGTTGTCTGTCAGACCTGATTCAATTCCCATCTCTGACGACTGTCTGTGTAGAGTTTGCACATTCTCCCTGTGTCTGTGTGGGTTTCCTCCCACATCCCAAAGATGTGCAGGTTAGGTGAATTGACCATGCTAAATTGCCTGTAGAGTTCAGGTATGTGTAGATTTGGTGTATTAGTCAGGGGTAAGCGTAGAGGCAATAGGGTAGGGAATGGGGGGTTGCTTTTTGGAGGGTCCGTGTGATCTTGTTGGGCTGAATGGCCTGATTCCACACTTTAGGGATTCTATGACTCTAATGATTTTTAAGGATGGAAATCAGCCATCCTTACCTAGTCTGTGCTGAATGTGGCTACAGAATAATGGTAGTTGACTCACTCTTCTGAAATGGCCAAGCAAGCCATTTGCAAGGGCAAGTAGGAATGACTAACAGATGTTGGCTTGCCAGTGATGCCTCATATCCAGAAAATATCCAGGAGAAGGAAAAGATGCAAACAGACAGAATGTCAGAGAAACTCAACAGGTCTAGCAGTATCCGTGGTGAGAGAGAAACAGAGTTAAAGTTTTGAGTCCTAACCAGCCAGATGACAGTCGAGAGGTCATCAAGAAGATGGCATGGTCAATTATGTTGAAGTTTGCAGACATATCGAGAAGGATAACAATGCTGTGAAGACTACGCAGACATTTCACTTTGTAATGTAAATACCAGCAGGTTTTCGGTGTTGATGCTGCTTGAAATAAGATGCTAATTTTTTTGTGAATATCTTCTGGTTGCAGATGAAGCAAAAATTATTATTTCAACACTCAAATTCTGGAATTTTCTTTTTGCAATCTAAGCAATCACAATTTTAAATGAAATAACATCTACATAAAATCAGTAAACTTAAAAATACTGCATAAAAATACTTAAAGCATTGTCTGTTCACAAAATTAATGCTGATAGTTGAAAATTGTGTGAGCAGCAACTTTTTGAGGTTTGCACATTACCATAAACCCATATCGCCCCTTTGCCACTTTATGCTCCTTGACCAATTTCCCATAACTCTTCTTATTCCCTATGCCCCTCTACAAATTTCCATGTATACTTCTGCTTATTATAAGAACAAATAGAAAAATTAGGATCCTGTCTAGGCCATTCACCCCTCCTGAGCTAGCTGTGTCATTCGATAAAATCATGGTAGATCTCAATATGGCGAAAACTCCACTTTTTTCCATTGGACAGTCCCAGTCTACGTTTGGAAAGTAAACTCCCCTGCTATTACAACCTTAATATTCTTACAGATATCTGAGGTCTCCTTACATATTTGCTCCTCGAATTGCCACTGATTACTTAGTGGCCTTTCGTACAATCCCATCAGGGTGATCATTCCTTTCCTATTTCTGCTCCTCCCGTATAGACTCACAGGACAATCCCCACAGTAATATTCTCTCTTGGTACATCTATGGTGTTTTCACGAATCAAAAATCTCATTCCCCCTCTCCTCTTACCTTCCTTTCTATTCTTCCTATCGCATCTATAGCCCAGAACAATGCTGTCCCTCCCTCAGCCATGCTTTTGTAATATCTATGATGTCCCAATGTGCCCTGTGTTTATCTGCCTTATCTGTCAGGTGTCTTGTATTGAAATAAATGCAGTTTAATTCATCAGTCTTACATTGTTGTCTGCCTTGTTGATTTAACATGCTCCTTTTAACTTCTGCACCAGCCTTAACCATCTCTCTTTTCTCATGACTGTTTAGGGTCTGTCAGCCCCACTGGACTAGTTTGAAGCCTCCCAAGTAGCATTAGTGAATCTCCCTGCCAGGATATTGGTTCCCATCCAATTCAAGTGCAACTATTCTCTACTCACTATTCATATTCTCATGATACCAGGGGTAATCCAGAGATTGCTACCATTGAGTTCCTGCTTTTTAACCTCCTATCTATCTTTTGATATTCACTCTGCAAAAACCTATTTTCTCTACCTAAGTCATTGGTACCTAACTGACTGGAAGCTAACTATCACCTTTGAGAATTTGCTGCAATCGCTCCGAGGTATCTTTGAGCATAGCACCAGGGAGGAAATACACCATCCTCAAATCTCACTTGTGGCCATGAAAACCCCTGTCTGTGACCCTGACTAGAGTGTATCCTGTCACAGTTGCTAACTAGGGCTTGGCAATACTCTGTTTAACAGCAGAGCCAGTCATGGTGCCAGAGACTTGGCTGCCACTATTTTTCTCTGAGACGCTATCCCAACAGTACCCAAATCGGTATACTTGTTAGAAAGGGGGATAGTCACAGGACAGTCCTGCCCTACCTGCTGTGAGGATGTTGCTCCCTTAACAATGTCATTAGCTTTTATTTCCAGATAGTTTGTAAAAGCAGCAACTCCGAAAAGGCTGAAAAGGCTTGAGAAAGCTTTCAGGTTTTAAAGAAGAAAAAAGACACTTGTACAATGAAAGGGGAGTGGCCAGTTCTCCCAGCTCAGTTTTTCTCTGGTTTGGTTTGGCTTTAAAAGTCTGCTATTCACTGAAACCAGTCAATTAGTCGTGATGCTGCTAGAACCAAAGAAGCAGGTCCATGCTGATCCTCCCTCTCTCTGACATCTCTCCTGTAAGACCCTGTGTTTGATTTTAACATTTTTTGGAAAGGGGTGTTTGTGTGATTGATGCAGGAATTTGGAACAACATCATTAAGTTGGGATAATCCATTGGGTTTTAGGATAGGTTAAGTTGTTCTATATTTTCTTCTTTTTTGTTTGTGTTTCATTCAGTAAATAAATTTAGTAAAACTGAGTGGTTGGGTCAGCTGCATCACTCCTGAAATATCGACATTATACCTGCTAAAAAAAAAACAACTGGCAAAGTTAGGGCCTGAGCTACTTTCCTGAAATGTTCTGAGGGGGTCTGACCTGGTCTATAACACTGCCTACCTGGCCAGGTCACCTACCTACCCACCTACCTGACTACCTGCAGTATGACCACCTCCATGAAGCTACTCTCCGTCACACACTCTCCCTCCTGTATACTTTTCAGTGCTTCCAACTGGTCTAAGTGGTCTGAAAGGATAATTCCAACACTTAGCTTAACTCCCAGCATTTGTAAACTCTTGCTGATCATGCTCGAGACTGAAACAGCCTCCTCCTAGGATCTGCTATTGGGCGATGATTCTCGGCTCTGGCTCAGCCTTCTCCAGCTCCTGGATTTGACCTTTCAGTGCCAATGGCTCAATGCAACTCCTACTGCCACTTCTCAGACCCCCCGCCTTCATAGCCCTTGCTACTCCTCTCTCACAAACCTTGCTGCATGGTACGCTGGTTGTAGACTGATTGTTAGTCAATAATTTATTGATTTCTCCCTTAAAAAAAAAGCCACTCTGCCTCTTCTGTCATATAGCACAGAAACAGACCCTTCGGTCCAACCAGTCCATGCTGACCATAATCCCAAACTAAACTAGTCCCACCTGCCTGCTCCTGGCCCATATCCCTCCAAACCTTATCCATTCATGTATCCATCCAAGTGTCTTTTAAATGGTATAATTGTATCCACAAAGCTCATGACCGAATGAGAATAACGATTCCTCATTTCCATCTCAAGTTATAATCAAAAGCTGAGGGGTGTGAGAAAAGAAGACCATCAACATCAACACCACCCCCACCACCAAGCCAATGGTGGCACTCAATCATCATGTGCAAATCAGGAGTCGCTGAGGGAGTTTCCAAAGTAAGTTACAAGTTATCTACTGAGAGCTGTCAGAAACCCTCTTCAATCTCCTTAAGGCAATCAGCTAAGTTCCAGAAGCTGACAATCATTCATGACTCACCAGAATGACAGCTACAAACAACCTGCCCACTTTAAATGCAGATGTCTATTTGAGAGTACCTGTCAGGCTTTGTGTTTTAAACAGTCACAGTGAATCTGCGTTCACTTCTTAAGGAGGCAGAGTTGGCTTCAGTCAAGCCTCAGATTCCAGTTAACAAGTGAGTGGATGCCCCTTAATCATATCAGGAAGGTCCGCAGATTTGATTTCCAGGTTTCAATGGGTTCTTTACTCTCTGGCGAGGCATTGGTTAGGAGTGGCTGTTCTGGAGTTGCTGGATTTTCCAATGATCATCCAGCTTCTTAGGAATCATGCAGAGCTGAAGACAGAATCATTCTTTATCATGTTTCTGTTGGTGGTGACCCTTGCTGTCCAGCCTCATCTATGAAGAGATTTTTATTATTTGTTCTTCAGCTGGGAGTGGAATTAGTAAGGTCACATTTACTGCCCATTCAGAACATAATATGAACATAAGAAACAGGAGCAGGAATAGGCCACCTGGGCCCTCGAGACTGCTCCGCCATTCAATAAGATCATGGCTGATCTTCCTCATGGACTTAGCTCCCCTTACCCACCTGCTCATCATAACCTTTAATTTCTTTACTGCTCAAAAATCTATCCATCTTTGCCTTAAAAACATTCAGTGAGGTAGCCTCAACTACCTCACTGGGCAGGCAATTCCACAGATTCACAACCCTTTGGGTGAAGAAGTTCCTCATCAACTCAGTCCTAAACCTGCTCCCCCTTGTTGATTTCAAAGCTACCTGGATGCTGCCTGAACTGCTGTGCTCTTCCAGCACCACTAATCCAGAACCCCCTTATTTTGAGGCGATGCCCCCAAGTTCTAGTTTCACCTGCCAGTGGAAACAACCTCCCTGCTTCTATCTTATCTCAATCACACAGAGAGTGATTGTAGTGGAGGCCTCTCATCATGCTCATGCAGTTCCCATTGTGAATGTTCTCCCACTGAGGTGTTAGCTAAAAGATGTTAGGATTTTGAGCCTGTGATCCGAAAGGAATGCTGATATGTAGGCCCAAGTCAAGCTCATAGACTCAAAGTACAGACGAGACCCTTTAGCTCATCAAGTTCTGTACTGCCAAGTGATTGGACAACTCCAAGAGGAGCATAGAGATGATGGTATTTCTGCAAATTCCTCATCCTGTCCTGCTCAATGGAAGGTGTCAGAAGGACGCAGGGTACTGAATGTAAGATATTCTTTGCTCATGGCTAGAGTATCTCTGTAGAATAGATCTACTGCCATTATGCCCCAGGGAGATATATATCAAGACCAGGCAGGGACACTGATCAAGCTCACTCATTGGTTCCAGATGTTGTTGAACTTCCTGAGTGTTATGGCAATTGGTGATTATTTCACCAAAATAAGAAACTGTTGATGCTGAAGGTCTTATACAGAAACAGAAATACGTTGCAGAAAGTCAACAGGTCTGGCAGCATCTGTGGAGAGAAAGCAGAGTTAAATATTTTGGGTCTATTGGCCCTTATTCAGAACTAAAAGCCGCGAGGAACAGGTTGGTATTTAACCTGATGATGGGGTGAGGGTGAAGGGTAAACAATAGGTGGAGATGGAGCTCAGAGAGAGAGAGAACAGCAGTTGGACAGTCAAAGGAATAGGTAAAGGTCACCTGGAAATCAATAGCAGGTAATGGGGACCGTTCATAGCTGACTATGGGATGGTTATAGTAGCAGACCATGTGATGACAAGGCCTGGTGCATTGGCATTGGGGACAGGACATGGGAGAAGGTGAACAGAAGGTGAAACTAATGTAGTGTACAAAATCCCATGCAAGGACTGTACAAAACACTACATCGGACAAACAGGAAGACAGTTAACGATCCGTATTCACGAACACCAACTAGCCATGAAACGACACGACCAGCTATCCTTAGTAGCCACACACACAGACGACAAGCAACATGAATTCGACTGGGACAACACTACCATTATAGGGCAAGCCAAACAGAGAACAGCCAGGGAATTCCTAGAGGCATGGCACTCATCCACAGACTCTATCAACAAACACATCGACCTGGACCCAATATACCAGCCACTACAGCGGACAGCTCAAACTGACAACCGGAAGCAGCAGAGACAGGCCACTATAAATACCGGAAGAAACAGCACAGAAGCGCTTCACAGGAGGTTCCCAAGCACTGAGGATGTCACCTAGACAGGGGACGAAACGTTTGCAAGACAAATTCCCAGCTCGGCGAACAGAACCACAACAACGAGCACCCGAGCTACAAATCTTCTACCAAACTTTGAAGGTGAACAGACCCTAAAATTATTGAACTTGATATTGAGGCTAGAAGGAGTCATAGAATCATAGAGATGTACAGCATGGAAACAGACCCTTCAGTCCAACCCGTTCATACCGACCAGATATCCAAACCCAATCTAGTCCCACCTGCCAGCACCCAGCCCATATCCCTCCAAATCCTTCCTATTCATATACCCATCCAAATGCCTCTTAAATGCTGCAATTGTACCAGCCTCCACCACTTCCTCTGGCAGCTCATTCCGTACATGTACCACCCTCTGTGTGAAAAAGTTGCCCCTTAGGTCTCTTATATATCTTTTCCCTCTCACCCTAAACCAATGCCCTCTAATTCTGGACTCCCCAACCCCAGGGAAAAGACTTTGTCTATTTATCCTATCCATGCCCCTCATAATTTTGTAAACCTCAGCCCCTGATGCTCCAGGGAAAACAGCGCCAGTCTGTTCAGCCTCTCCCTATAGCTCAAATCCTCCAACCCTGGCAATATCCTTGCAAATCTGTTCTGAACCCTTTCAAGTTTCACAACATCTTTCCGATAGGAAGGAGACCAGAATTGCATGCAATATTCCAACAGTGGCCTAACCAATGTCCTGTACAGCTGCAGCATGACCTCCCAACTCCTGTACTCAATACTCTGACCGATAAAGGAAAGTATACCAAACGCCTTCTTCACTATCCTATCTACCTGCGACTCCACTTTTCCAAGTGAGAAATGTGATGCTGTTCTTCTAGCTTGTGTTAAGCTTCATTGGAGCACCGCAGCAAGCCTGAGACAGAGAGGTTGGCCAGGGAACACAGTGATCTGTTAAAGTTGCAGGCAACAGGAACCTCAGGGTCACTTTTGTGAACAGAACATAGGTAGCCTGCAAAGCGGTCATTAACTGTGTTTTGTTTCCCCAATATTGCCACATTTTGAGCAGCAAATACAGTAGACTGGATTGAATGAAGTTACCAATGGCAAGATAACAATCTCTACCACTTCCAGAAAAACTAGTAGTCTTGACAACATAATAAATACAGGAAAGAAAGAACAGCAAGTAGTATTATCCATTAATGTAATGCTGTTATATATTACAGTGTCATATTTGTAATGCATGTTCACTCATATGCCTGTACCAAAACCTATTGGAAAACATAATTAAAATTACATTTTTTTTTTCCTGTTGAAAAAATATAACTTGTAAAAATAGAACATGTTGGGGTCAGCATTCAGAGAGATGATGAATAACTCCACTCACAACGCAGACCATAACACACTCATTAAGACATTGCTTGTAGATTTGTCTGGTCAGCTATGCTGGTGAAAATATTTATCATTTGTGCTGTGATCTGTACAATATTACAAGCCTAAGCTCCAATGTCTTGGCAACAGTGTATCTCTTCTGGCATTGCTTACAATCAGGTTGGCTTGCAAGTTCAAAGGATAGACTCCCTCGTATTCAGCGCTTGCCTCAGGAAATCCAATTGACATGCTACTGGAAACAACTCAAGTGGCTCCAAACCAAGTTCAGTTGCTCTCAAATAGATGATCATGAGTCAGTCTATTCCCTCATGTGTCCAAAACTCATAAAAAAGAAATAACTAGCATTTATGCAACACTGTTTATGATGTCCCAGAGCACTTTAGAGCTAATGAAGTATTTTTTTTCTTAAAATTATGGTTACTGTTGCAGTGCAGGGGAATACAGCAACCATTTCATGTATGGCAAGATTCCACAAATACTAAGATTCCAAAGTCATCATGGATCCAGAAAACTCCTCTCTCAGAGAGTCAAAATTGATGGTGAGTTGAACTGAAGGTCACCACACCTCAAGCAAGGAATGAGGTTGAACATTCATGGTAATGTCAGCTAGCATGGGAACACATGCTGTTGATGCTACTCTGTATTGCAAACTAGGTATCCAGCCAAGAAAACTAATTAACGTCTTTATTTGCAAATATAGATTAATAATGACAAGATATTTACTTTTTTGTGAATTTGGTGAAGGTATAACCATTGTGAAAGATTCTTCCAGCCCTCCTTCAAAATACTACCATGAAATCCTTTCACACTCAGTATCCATGTAGTGGGCCAATGTGAACTTATACCTCAAAAAAAACAATCCGAATTCCAGCCTCCACTTCTGGACTGAGATTCAACTGCTGTACCTTCTGACCTGAAAGCAACAATACTGACATTAACCCTAAGGATCACTGAAATCAACGCTGCAATCTTCTGAGTTAAGAAGGAGTACTTAATACAGGTCACTCACTGCTGGTCCACAAAGAAAGTAGGATGGGGCAGGGGAGGGTTCTAGCTGCAAGCATACTGCATCAGTATTCATGTACCCTAATACAATTTGCCAGTGGATGACGTCCAAATGTTGTCCTATTTATAGACCTGATTTAGATGTGGAAATGGTGAGGTGTGATTGGGAGGACTTTGGAATGGCCGATTTGCATTGTTTTGTCAAGACATTAAGTAATGTGGCACTGTAAAAAGCACAGCAGGTCAGGCAGCATCTGAGGAGCAAAAGAGTCGATGTTTTGGGCTTAACCCTTCCCAAAACAACAACTTTCTTGCTCCTCAGATGCTGCTTGACTTGTTGTGCTTCTTCTGGCACCAGACACTATCATCTCTGACTTCTCCAGCATCTGTAGTCCTCACTATTTCCAAAATATTCAGAAGCCCTATTGTGAGCAAGTGTTATGATCATATCCGATGATAATACCGGACAAGTCAGATCCAAGAACTGGTCAGATCCCAGAGTGAGAACTGGTTTGATAGATCATAATATTTTATTTCCTTTTTATTTACCATGGAGTCAGACACTGAACCTATTCACAAGAGGCTGCCAACGTACCTTTAGCTAAGACCATAAAAGTTTATTACACAAAGGAAAACGGAAACTATATTATACCACAAAAATACAAATAATAGTGTTAAAAAGTCACCATGGTCTCAGAAAACTCCTCTTTCATCAGAGAGGCACAACTGATTGTGAGTTTACCTCAGGGTTACCAAACCTCA